>NW_027176395.1:3239006-3473940 GCF_023349555.1 Cebidichthys violaceus | reverse complement strand
ATACCGCCATTGTGTTTATGATTTACAGTGTAGAAAACTAGAACAAAAGTATTAGCATCAAAATATACCCAAGTACCAAAAGTGAAAGTATACTTATTATGCTTATTCAAATAACATATTTACGAATTATTGATGCATGAATGTGTTTAACGGTCTCTATTTAATAAATGTCTCTGACCTGTGACAACATAAACGTCTCGTATGTTTAGAATCTATAGCGAAAGTGAAATGAACCCGAGGGTAGTCAAAGTAGTCGTCTTTGTTTAATTAAGTGAAAACCTCGTCTTTAGTCATCGGGAAACAGGCATTTGATTCACACAACGAATAGTCATTCACGTCTTTCATACTAATGTGACAGAAACTCAATCACAAGGGCACGGAGGAGCATATCATATCCTAATGTACGCACACGAGAGATATGTATTAAGTCTAATTACAGTGAAAGCAAGTGTATTATTGATTGAATAACTCAGGAAAATAATTAAAGAAGGAGATACGGAAAAAGAAAGATGATATCGCCGATATTTTTCAGCTTTTACCTCCATGGCAACAAGCAACGATTAATTAAAAATCCCATTATGAGCAGGCATCAGATCTGGAGTTGACAGTTTGACTTTGTCAAGTGACTTAGTGTATGATTTAACAGTGAAGCATACTGTGTTTTCCAAAAGTCCTTCCAGGCCCACTGAGAGCTTTTCCCCTGCGCAAGCCTTCACACTGCGGGAACCCTGCGTCTGTCTCAGCACGACACCTGAAATAATTCGGGCAAGTTGTTTTGAGACCCGCTCAGGTGAAGCGCACCTTGTCCTCGAACAGGTACGCATGTAACCCATCACTGCCGGTCTCGTTCTGTGCCTCTCAGAAGACTGATGTCCAACACCTGTCGCCTGTCCCGGTATCTCGTCTGACAGGAAGAAGAAAAAAAAAAAATGAGTTCTCCTCTCTGCTACTTAGGAGCGCTCCGACCATGAAGTCCTCAGCATCCGTCTGCGCACAGCGAGCTCGTTAGCTACGAATGTTTGCTTGGTTGCAGACGTGTTGAATTAGCTCGTTGGCAAAAAAAAAAAAAAAAAAAAAAGCTCGTAAATGTCTTGAGCTTGTAATGAAGTTATTCCGCGTCGATATTTCTTGCCAAAAGATGAATGGATTTTGGTAAGTAACTGTGTAATAAGTAGGACGATGCACAGGCTGCTGCTCAGGGCCATGAGGTCCACTTTGTATCAATTCATTTACCCAGTTGGGCTTAATTCTGTGATAATGACCGTCTAGATTGCTACACAATATGGCTTAGCCACTAACATTAAACATATACCCTTGTTTTCCTTGTATTATTTGTGTAATCTAATATTCCTTATACATGCTTGCTGTGCAAATATTTTGTAGTTTAGTACAATGTCATATTTTTACTTAATGCCCATATCCAATTTGCTCAACTGTTGTTTATATTCTACACAATTTCCTTGCTGTAGCCCCTGTCCACTTTATTGCTGTAGTAACTCAATCACCCCGGCGGGGAACAATAACTTTTCATTTGTTCATAATTCATTTCTTTATGCTCTCTATTCACATATAGACAGATGCAATTAAAGCGTGTTGGAGCCCAAACACGTGGGTGGATGTTAGTGGTGCTCCTCTGTTGTCTCTTTACATTCTTGTGTCACGTTTCTGGAGCCAAAGGATGATCATGGGAGGTCAGTCGTACGTCACGATGTGGGAACTTTTCCAAATATAGACTAGTAGGAAAAAATACCCCTAAAAAGGCAACAGAAAAAAGCAGGAAGTATGTCTTTATTCACTGTGTTGTGGTGTCAGTTTCCCAGACTTTGACAACTGAGGTAAAACAATGGACAACAAAGTGCATAGAGTCTTAGCTTAGGGCCTCGTCTCACACACACACACACACACACACACACACACACACACACACACACACACACACACACACACACACACACACACACACACACAGCAACTTGTCTATGTCCATGTGTGCTGTCATTCTGATGTAAAATGGCAATAAACAAGCAAAAGGCAGAATTTAGGGTCATAATTTACCTTTGCCCAAAACTCAAAATTTGACTGAATCGAGCTCGACCGCATCTTAATGCAACCTCCATTGACATTAGCTGTTAGCTCCGTTATTTAGCCAAGTAACGGTGCCTGTAACTTAAAAATAAGCCGGTTGCACTTCATAGATATTTATTGTGTCTGCAACACATTTATCCACTAGGACACCGTTACACATCACACGATCGTTTTGTATGTTTGTGTGGAAAGCAGGCCCATCATGACCCGCCAGATGGTTTGGTACACAAAGACGCATCTGAGAAGCTGTCGTTGGAAACGGTCCAGAAAAGTGCAGGCAGTTTAAAAAACATACCGGGCATGTGATTCGATGAACCATCTGTCAATCAAAACGCTTGCCAAATCCAAAATCGGTAGGAGAGCAAAAACAACTTTTCCACTGAGAAAAGCCTCCAGTGCCTTTCTTTGCTCTTATATCAATGAAGAAACACTCAAGTTCTGATATAACTGAGGCTATTCCAACATCTACGTTAAACCCTTTAGGCGCCGCCATTATTGTGTCGATTGAACCAACAGTCGGCTCTCCGTGCCGTCACACACACACACACACACACACACACACACACACACACACACACACACACACACACACACACACACACACACACACACACACACACACACACACACAGGTTGCCGATTTGGTCCAGACACTGCTTTTTTTGGCAATATAAGCAAACAAAAGGAAGAACGAAAAGGCACACACACTCAACAACATATCATTAAGTATTAAGAAAATATGAATTGTTGTCAGTTATTGAGAAAAAAATAATCAGAAAATCATTTCACAAAGCTGCAAAGTAATACTTTAATTGCCAGATAACAGCAGTTGGGTTTCACACCGTCTAAAGGAGCGAGGCTGTGTTCACTCACAGACTTTGTGAACAGCTCCCCTTAGTGAATGTGAGGCTCCTTTATCCTGTTTGCATAATGAAACCAGACAGCAGCACTAATGTGAGTGCGACATTTACTGCAGTTACATTAAAGCAGAACTCTTGAAGGAGGTTCTTACATTTCTGGGAGAGGGAGGTTAAAATGGAATATAGCCATTACACCGCATGTACGCCTCACAGTTTGGGCCGGGTCTCAATATGTTGATTTGCTGAACAACTCAGGTGCAGTCAGTATTGACACTTACAGCTTCTGGGACGCTATATATACCTTGTTAACACCATGCATTTCAACAGTTTGATGGATCAGCATGACATTTTGTACAGATAACTAACTGGTGCAGTGGAGATGAATCCTTGTGCCTTTGGTTTATCCTCTAGCAGAGTTTCCACTCTTTTCTAGTGATGATCAACTGTTGTGACAGACAGGGATTGTGCCATACGCTAATATGTGTCTTTTAAATGCCGAGAAATGATGACAGACTGATTACAGAATTATCCAAACACACCTGCAGATGTATGCACATGGTAGCAAGCACGTCAACTTTAGCAACTGAACCCAACATGCTAAAAAAAAAACACATTATTAAACCATTAAAAACAAATTGGAAAGACAACGTAATGTCATCCAACCTACATTTACAACTATGTGATTTCACTTGGCGGTGTGTTCACTGCGTTCCCAAAACCAAAATACTCTCGTCCATTAACCATGTCAATGTTAATATGATCCTTCTCAGCTAAAAGAAAATAGGAGAAAGTTGACATCATGTACAAGAACAACAAAAATACTTTAATTGGCGTCTCATCTTCTGTGTGTTTTTAATAACTCGGTCAACTGTTTTCCAGGGTTTTCCAAGGTGTGTGGGAACCCTGTCTAGTGCCACCACGGGGTTGACGCTTATGGTTCAGGGTGAAATGTCTCCACGAGTATGAGATGGATTGCCATGACATTTGGTTCAGACATTTATATCCCTCTCACAACGAATGGAGAACGTGCTAAACATTGCTGCTTAACATCAGCATGTGAGCAATGACTTTGAGAGAAAGTTAGCATGCTGAACCTACCATTTGAAAGAACTGCACTACTACATACACAGAAGCACGGCTTCTGTGTAGCGTGGGGGAGGCGTGGGCGAGACGTGAGCGAGACGTGAGCGGGACATGAGCGAGACGCGGGCGAGACGTGAGCGAGACGTGGGGGAGACGTGGGCAAGACGTGGACAAGACGTGGGGGAGACGTGGGCGAGACAAGGGGCGAGACGTGAGAGAGAAGCGGGCGAGAAGCGGGCGAGACGTGGGGAGACGTGAGCGAGACGTGGGGGAGACGTGGGGGAGAAGCGGGCGAGACGTGAGCGAGACGTGGGGGAGACGTGGGCGAGACGTGAGCGAGACGTGGGGGAGACGTGGGGGAGAAGCGGGCGAGACGTGAGCGAGACGTGGGGGAGACGTGGGGGAGAAGCGGGCGAGACGTGAGCGAGACGTGGGGGAGACGTGGGGGAAACGTGGGCAAGACGTCTTGGGTAAAACTCTTTGCTCGAGAGCGCTATGAAATGTTGATATCACGTGTAATGTATGTTTTCATGATTGTTAATCAGAATATTCTAATAGGCCTATAGCCTTAAAACACAATTCAAATGATTAAAAATAAAAGATCCAAAAAAATATATCATATTTCCCTCTCTAATATCTATTTTATATTGCTGTGAAAACATGATTCATTAAGCCGATCGTGCTGAGCCATCAACTTGTTTAATGAATTATTCATTGTTATAATGACATGAAATCCAGCTATGGTGGACATCCCCTATGATAAAAACGAGTGGAAAACAGTAGTAAAGAACAGCCTCCCTTGCCTGGCTGCGTCCTGAATGTCTTTTACAGTGCTGGATAGAAGGGTGGGCAGGCTCACCATTGTGCCCATAATCACATAAAAAGACTACAGTGTTATGGCCATAGTAACCATATGTTGTTGTCGGATGATTTAAATCTCCCATCATCCCCTTTTCCCCTACCTCTCTATCTCCTCCTCTCTCTCTATCTTTCAGCCTCATGCATACTGAGTAGCACATCAAATATTCATAGCACACAACACACACACACACACACACACACACACACATTCATATGGACTCCCGACAAAAAAAAGAAAGAGTTGCACACACGCTCGCCCCCCGCCCCCCCCTCTGTCTTATGCACTTGAACGCACCCCCCCCCCCCCCCCCCCCACCCACCCACCCACCCACTCACACCCATACACACACACACACACACACACACAAACACATACATACGTACAATACTGCAATCATTCACATGCTTGCGAGAGAAAGAGCCAGCTCAAAGCAAGCGTCCATGAAAGTTTAATACGCCGGGTGTCCAACGGATTCACACACACACACACACACACACACACACACACACACACACACACACACACACACACACACACACACACACACACACACACACACACACACACAAGTGTACAAAGACGCAGACACAGACCTCATATCTCCCTCTTTCACTCACAGCCATTAAAGTTTCATTTACAGGATGTCAAGTGGATTCACTGTGTTGGGCTGTTTGTAGCACCTGTATTTTTACACTCCTTAAATATTTAAAAACATTTATGCTCCAGGATACAGCCAACATCACCACTATGAGCCCAATGTTAGTTTGGGGTAGCCATTGGGACCGTCAGATGGATGATAAAAAAGCAACACGGCTCTTTAATCACGGTGGCGGTGTCATGGTTTCCTGCTGTGCTTCATCAGAGGCCTGTAATTGGCCAGTAACTGAACATAATCAACGATGAATGAATGCATCTCACCAACCTGTTGTTTCAAAGCCCATGTAGTGAGAAAGCCAAGTCACCATGTTATGTATACTTTATCTACTTTTGCAAAATGATTAAGGACCACAAAACACGTCACGTTCCTCTTATAGCTAATGTACAGGAATAGTTCACCATTTTGGAAATACCCTTATTCGCTTTCTTTCCGAGAGTTTTAGTATGTTCAGGTACGATGGTGCCAAACATGGCAACGTATTGGAGACAACAAGGCTTCAGGAGGTTACAGTACACGCAATTCCTGTTGCCTGTTCTCACTCATATTTCTTTATAATGAGCTCCTTTTGGGAAACGTATGAGTTATTACAGCGTGTTAAAGTAAAAGTACTGTACATGCCATTGGTTTTTGGGGACATTATACTGTGAATGTATTCCATATGAATAAAATGGCAATGAGTAAGTAAGAACTTGGTAACAAGTGGGAGTGATTCAGGACGTAGTCAAGAAATCTAGCTGGAACAAGTAGACCTCCTGTAGTTACAGCAGTTACAACATTGTCTAAGCTTATATCATAAACGTTACCATTTATGTAAAGATTAGTCTCATCTGTGGACTTTGGTATTGATTTTTTAAATAATACAGAGTATCGATTGGCCTCAGTGTGTCATTCTGAGACGAGTGGTATCCAGCTATGCACCCTAACCCTAACAGACGGCAATTTCTCAAAACCTAGGAAAATAAAAAACTATCTGCATTGTTATATATCTTCTATAAACATTATTATAGACATGAGCAGGACAAACTTTAAAAGGAAGAGTATTGCATTGGGTAATGAACAAGGAGAGATCATCCTTCAACGGGCCGTCCTTCAAGTCCAAGCACTTAAAATGACAGCGCTTATTCCCGCAAGAGCCCTTGACAAAAATACAGAGTCCCTACCATTTCTTGAGCTGCTCTTTGTTGCTATTGTTGACCTTTTTCGACTTCCCGTCGGGAGGGCGGTTAGCACACGGTTTTTTTTTCCCCTTTGGGGAATTAAGAGCATCTTTTAAAAAGAGACAGGTTTTCAGAGAGCTGCTGGTTGAAGTGGACGACCAGAACTGCAAGTGCAGGATCAAAGTCGCCGAGCATGTCCGTTTGAAAAAGAAAAAGAAAGCGAGACAGAGGGAGGGCGACGCAATCAAGGCAAGAGGCGGAAGGACGAGGCGAAGAAAGGACCGTTGAAATTAAGAGGACGCAAAGTGAGAGTGTAACATTCAGCACCTAGCTGTGATGAGAGTACCGCTTTTGAAGTTCAAGAGTGCTTTGATAAATATGTACACTATTTGGCCAAAAGTATACGGACGGTCCAATGCGATGAGTGAATGTTGAGCATGTCGTTCCAGAACCAGGTGCATCAACAGGCTGCTACAAGCGCGTTTGATCTTTAGGATCAAAACTGCCAAAACTATCTACTTAATTGACTTTCTTTGGTTTGATCTACAGCTGGAAGCACACTTTTGTATTTTCTACTCTCTACATTGTCTGTGCTCAGTAGCTCTGGGCGTCGCCCTAATGCGTTTACAGCAATCTCCTGTACACTTCCTTCACATATGAAATGAGCACAGCTGGAAACACCGATAAGTCCATGGAGCCTAATTCTGTATAGTTTCAAGATAAGGACACTAAAGGAATCCTGAAACAAAGAAAGCTGGATCAGGAAGTGTAAACAATGTGCAGGTAGGTCTGTCGCAATTATTATTATAGAACCGCCTGTGATCGTTTAGCATCATTTTTAAATAAATCTACATATGCAGATTAGTTGACACGCTTAGCCAATGATCATTTCAATGAGCATCCATTGAAATGAACGACACAGATTCAGGTCTAGCTCTACAGCACCGCTGTGAGGCATAAAGTAACAGAAACAGACAATTAAATTGCACGTATTTGTATGGCAGATAATCGTCAACTAAAATATTTGCTCATTTCAAGAAACAAAGCAGAAAATGCAGAATTCAAAAGTTAGTATTATTATTTTTGACAAGTCTACACTTTTTAAGTTGCAGGAAAAACTAACAGAACAACACGACTTGGCAAATCTCCGTAGAAAATGACTCATCAAGCAGGAGTACAGATAAGGGAGCTGTATAACCACTTCAACGAGTGCATTTGATAATTAAACCGGCCCAAATATCTCCCGCTAACACCAAATAACCCCGGCCGGTGCAAACTGGGCTCAGAACCTTGGACAGCTCCTGCGGTGCTGACGGCAGTAGCGGATTTGGGACCTCGGTAAGTGCAGCAACAACACAGTCCTGAGGGGCATGTTTTCCATGCTAGGGGACGGGTTTACATCCATTAAAGTCTACCTATACACAATAGTAGCAAATGAGAAAAAGTTTACCTGGAGAAAATGGACTAAACAAAGCATTTTAGGGTGTAACTGTAGACACACAGTTGCCATGTGGAAGAGGCCGGTGGACAGTGTTTGATTGCCCGCCTCTCTCTTTCTTCTCCCTTTTCTCCTTAGGTTTCATAACCCCCCCCCCTCCCCCTCTACCTCTCCATCTGCCCTCCTCTCTCCCTTCTTTCCTCCCCATTACTGTCACTGCCTCTTTCTTCCCCCGTCTCACATTCGCTGTCCCCCACTTAGCAAAGTGAAGAGCGACAACTCCACTACCTTGACATTCCCTCAGGGGCCCCCTGTTGAAAAATAAGAATTGATGTTTTGCCCGGTGCTGGCCAAGTGTGCGAAAGATTCCTCTCGTACGCGTCACCTATTGTGGCCACAGGTGCAATAATCTCATAGCTTTTCAGGAGTGGCCGATTAAGCTGCCACAAAAAGGCTGCCGTCGGACATGCCTGCGTTTAATTAATGCGCTATCCTGAGGGGTCTTCGGAGGCACCGGGTGCCTTAACGCGGGGCCATCTGCTGTAGGTCACACCTGAATAAAAGTGGTCTACTTTCAACCATACGCTGACATTGATCGTAAAAAGACTGGCCTTGGATATGCCTGATTAGAATTAGTTTAACATCCCCGTGGCCCCCAGAAGCAAACAAAAAGCTGCCCTTGGGTCTTGCCTGACTTAGGGACCATAACATTAATAAATGCAGAGGTCGCACAGAGGCTGTCCCACAACATGCCTGTATAAAACTGATGCGATATCCAAAAGGGGTCATTCTGACGGGGCTGGGGTCTTCGCCGTTCAGGGACATGCCTGCATATATTGGGTGTAATGCCCAATAGGAGGGAGGGTCATTCTGGGAGTTTTGCCATCCTGAGCCGCCTATGGGATTAAACCAGGTTATAATTAATGTAGCCTCCCTTATATAGGCCCCACTGTGGAGTAGGAACAGAGACATAAAGGTCTTTATACTTTCGCTACACTCTCCTTTTGTCTCTTGAATAGCTAAAAGGTCTGCTCTCGGTGGTGCTATAGGTGCAGAGATCAGCTTTTTAATATCAGTAACGTTCGGACGATTAAAATTGAATACAGTTATCGCTGGAATCTATCATTGATAGAGGATGGACAGTATAGGCCCTCATTAGCAAGTTAAAGGGCTTCAGAGGGACAGGCATGGAAGGAGGGAAGGGAGCAAGGAGCTTCAGAGGCCTGATTCCTCTGGAGGTCCAATTTGATTTGAAATAAATCAGCAACCGTTAAATTATTCATAATGCAAACATGGTAACATAAATATATTAAGAACACACATCTCAACTGCAAGCTGAAAAACGTTTTTTTTTTTTTTTTAAATAGAATGAAATAAGTGTCTTTAAAAACGGGCATATTGTACCACGCACCAAGCTGAGCTGCTTTAGGGTTAAGAAATCCGTTAATTCCACATCGGTCATATTTCACTGGCTTGTCTGGACGGATATGAATAGTGACCAAACGCTCCTGTCACAACTGCATGGATAAACGTCAGGGAACATGACAAAACACCACAGCAAGTGCTCGGCAGAAAGCGGGAATGCTGTAGCGAGACTCGTTTCGCAGGAGATCATTTCCAAAATGTCACCGACGTATAGAAACACAGGGACTTTATTTGTGATAAGTTACCCACAACTGTAAGCTCACTCATTGTATTGTGTCGTCAGGCCAGTCTGTTCCCTGTGCTCGCCTCATGTTCTCTTGCTGGGTTTAAGAAGTGTTGGGTTATGAGATTGTGATTCAAACAAACCTTTCATGCCTTCACCAGGCGTTGTTGTTTTGAAAGTCTCCCTTTCTTTACTGCGAAGACGCCTTAGTGGCACTCTCATCGACATTCACAACTCTATAAACTCGACACGCTAATTAGCGGGACAACGCTGCTACACTGTAGCCATTACCGAAATATAGTGACCACATTTAACAGCAAGACAAGGTAGTACCATTCCCATTTTCATTACGGAGGCGCCATAACGCCGTCCTCGTCAACAAAAGGTGGCGCGTGGCACAAAGATGCAGCATTGTTTCTAACCATCTGCATGGGGCCTCCTGTAATGTCTCCCTGTCTTTCCTCTTCAGTCTGAGAACTGAAAACACAGCTTTAATCTTTCTCTAATGGTCTCCTCCTGTTTCCTCTTCTGCCCACTGGTTGCCTCCTCTGAGTGTAGATCACCTGATCTGGATACCTGCCCCCCCCCCCCCCACCAGCTGCTTCTCATGATCAATTAGTCGGTTTGTTTACAAAGGGTATAGTTCATGCCAGAGGCAATGTGACTTATGGCTGAATTCCATTTAGCTGCTTCAGTCACAGGGTGCCGGTGTTGTGCACATGATGGCCAAAATGATAATCGCAACTATTTATCGTATTAATCCTTCATTCACTGTAGGGAATAAATATAGTGTTATATTGAGCACTGCTTTCACTTCCATGTTGTGCTGCATTCCTGCTTATGTGCAAATAAGACTGATTCTCATTCACAGTGCATCTCCTAGCAGCAAAATTACATTTCTTACCGAAACTTAACTCAACAGAGCACTGCTTTTACTTTCAACGTTGCGCTACATGCCTGTTAATTTACAAACTTGCATAAAAAGAAAATCTTAACATAGTTTTCTTATTCGCCGAATTCAGTGCATTTTCCTTTTGCCCGACATGTATACAGTATATCACTCATCTTCATGATAGTGTACCTCTCTGCCCCATTTCCTCTGTCAAATAAAAAGGTGATAATGCCAAAATAGAGATGCTATTAAGTTTGTACAATCATACTGACGGATCCGTATTCAGTTACCAAAGCACAAAAAAAGGGTTTTCATTTCATTGTCCCTCTTCTTAGTTGAAACACAAAAAACAGAGACAAGCATCTAGGGCTTTGATGAATAGATACAGTCACAAGTCTGATAGATGATACAACTCCTTCTGAACATTATTGAGCACATTGTAAAGCCTGTCCAGATAATACATTTGTTTTCCACAGCCTCAGGTTTTCAGCTTGCCGTTCGCTGTTAATTATTAGTTATACATGACTGCCACCTTGTGGCAATAGGTGACATCGGCCTTAAAAATGCTCTCAATACATTTAGATGCGTGTATGTTGTCTAGAACTGTAAATCAACAGGAATCCCTGATCCCTACTTTTCTGTTTCAAAGACGGTTAAAAAGAACCTTCCAGGTTTATTTATTATTTAGTCAGTTAGTTTGATGAATTTGGCAACATCTTACCAGTTGACTTTGTCCAAACTTTTATTTGAACAAATTAACACAGCTTTCTCTCACCCTCTCATCTGTTTTCACTAATGACAGATGGCTATTCATAATTAATGCCGATTCAACATTTCACTGCTAATAGTTTGGTGTAGGTATCTGCCTTCAAAGCGGATATTGATCAAATCATGCTTCCCAGCCTCTGGGCCGACACACCAGCACACCAGACTCTGGAGCAGAGACCTGGATCAAAGTGGTCAGTACTCACATGCCCGAGGTAATATGGGAGTGTGTGTGTGCATGTCCAGTGTGTGTGTGGACTGTCAATTAACTGCATGTTTTTCCTACCATTTTCTAATTTGCGGTCTTTTGATTTTTCTTTTCGCGTTGTCGCTCTTCTTTCAACACGTCTGTCGGCCTGTCTCTTTTTTTTTTTTTTTCTCTCCAATTCATCTGACATGTTGGGTGACTTTCCACAAAATGCTCCCATAGGAAAGAGCAGCTATTCCTGCCTCAGAGACGGGGAGGCAAAGACAGCGAGAGGCACCGGAAAAAAAACTAAAAAAAAAATAGGGAAAGGAAAAAAAAAAAAAGTAAAAAGCGGTGAAAGAGAGAGACGAGACAAAGAAAGAGAGAAAGACGCAGAGGACGAGAGCAAAGGGAGGAGGAAAAGGGAGAACCAGCAGACAGTAGGAGAGCAGATTCATCCCCCCCGAGGACTAATTATAACATCACCACAGAGCTCAGTTCAATGCCACTTTGAAAAGAAAAAGAAAATAACCAGTGTTGCACTTTCGCTGCAACTGCAGACAAAAACGCACGCAGCTTCTCCACATACATCCCATGCTGCCGTCCAGCGTGGAGCATGGATTCTACCGGCCCGTAGGAGGAAATATATGCAATTCATCAACTGTACATGTACAGTATGTGTAGTGGAATGTTGCACAGTTGTATACTGCTGCAGCCCTCCATTCTGGCTGGAAATGTGCTGTAGTTCCCACAAACGTCAGCTAATGTGGTGCTACAGCAGACTGCCATCGTGAAGTTGTAGATTTGAACTTAACTGTCTTTATTTTTTTTTTTATGTGGGTTTGAAGAGAAACATCTGAAGATGTGGTCACCTGGCTGACGTTCCTTACCTGTTCACCGGGTGCCCTCAGCGTGCTCTGCTCACGCTTCACACACCTGTTGATGATTGCCTCATCAGCCCTTCCGGCCTCTTGTTCTTCTCCCCAGCTGTTTCCCATTGACCCTAATTGTGTTCATCACCTGGGCTTCCTGAATTCCCGCACACCCTATCAGCCATTTAGAACCACAGGGGAGCCAGAGCGGGGCCAGTTGAAGTCACTCTGAAAATAAGCGCTACTTTAGTCAGTGGACTGGTTGAATACGCCACAAAATATGTATTTTATACGGAAAACTTGATTGGAAAATTGGATTCAAATCCTGGTTTGGGCTAGCCGGACATGTCCACCATTGTTCTAATAGATTTTTATTTCATTTTTATAATTATTTTTGTATATTTTAAAAGATAATGTTGATGAAGTTATTGTCATACCGACAGCTAAATTACATTACAGTCATATAGCAGACGCTTTTATCCAAAGCGACTTACAATACAGTATCTATCTACACACCGTAGACACAGCTAGGGGAGCCATTTTGGGATTATTTGCTTGCTCAAGGACATATTGACATGAGACTAGTGGAGTCAGGGATCGAACCACCGACCGTCTGCTTGAAAGGCGCTCCTTGTGGGAGCAAAGGATACTGTGCAAATTATTATTATTTTCTTTTGCCTCACAAAAGTACATATAAAAAAGTCTTATAGACTACTCTGATACAGGTGGATCAGTTTTAAATACTGAAAAGACAGTACAACACTACACAGTCACAGGTGTAACATTTTAAAAAAGTACCAATAAATGTTACAAATATATGCCAAAAGCACTCTTAGACCAATCAGTTGCATTTCTGGCATAAAATAAGCCGATGCAAAGCAACTTGCAGACAATCTGCACAACACCGACAACAACACAGCAGGGAGTTGAACACACACACAGCCAACAGGAAGTACAGCAGCCAGCACAGAGAGACAGACAGAGGGTTCAACTCACTCATTTCTCCTGTTGGAGCCCATTCTTCTCTCCTCCATGAAGGTCACGACTTGTTGCACAATTAATTTCCGTTTCTTTCCCAGACTCCTGTCCATTTTCACGTCCCCAGCGCCATGACAGTATTCGCATCTTCTTCTTCTTTCAGTTTATTATATGAAAATAAATTAGAAAACTTCATATAGAAGTTATTCTGGATGTTAAACCCGTTCCATTCAAAGAATGAAATAAAGCCCTTTTAACCTGAACTTCTTTGTCCCTTGTCCTTTGAGGCTCCACTCCCTTCCTAAAGCTATCACCTTGCCCTTCATCCTCTCTATTTCCACACTGAACTTCCTCCACTCTATTCATTGGCTTAACCTCCTCCACCCACTGAAGACTGATGACTACTGCTGTCAGTTCGGCTGTGCACACTGATAACATTGTTTGAAATTCTGTTTAACAATTCCTTTGTTGAATTGTGGAATGTATATGCTCACACTCCTTACATGATTGTTATCTAAGTGTTTTGATCCATCTGTAAAAATATTTAGATAATTACAATAGCTGTTATTCAGGAAGTCTTGAACCAAGTATCCGATGTTAACGTTCCTCTCAGTCCGTTCTCTTTTCTAATACCTCTAGATTTACCTTGGGTTGTGGAAATATCCATGGTTTGATAAAAAAGTCCATTGTCCACTTATATAACCTTCCACCTATGCCTAGCTTGTTCATTTGACTTAATAGTCCATCTCTCCACATGGAATCATCTGCTTTTTCAATGTCAAAGAAGACTAAAGCCATCACTTCTTTCATGTTTCTTTTCTATTTCATTGCTTACTTTAGAGCATCAGCTGTGGATCTTTTTTTTTCTAAATCCACTCTGATATTCATTTAACGACTTTCTTTTTTCTACAACATACGATAACCTATAAAGAATCATTTTTTCATAAGTAGGAGGTTAAAGCTCTGTAGCTTTTAGCATTGGCTGCATCTTTCCCTGGTTAAACAAATGGTAAGATCACTGCTATCTTCCACTGATTCTAGAGCTCCCTATTTATATATATATATATATATATATATATATATATATATATATATATATATATATATTTGCTGCCCTCTAGTGCCCTTCTCATTTCCCTGAAAGTAAATTCCATATCCAGAGCTGAGCTAATATCTACCTTTTTATCATAACGACTTCTTCTTTCCTTTATTTATGTATGCCTGTAAGGTGATCTCCACTGTGGACACAAAGACTCTTCCTAGAAGTTTGGCTTTTTCTAGATCTGTTTTTGCTAAATGTTCTCCTTCTACTAGGACTGGTTATCCTTCTTCCACTCATCTTTTTAATCATATTCCATACCTGTCCTACATCTCTCTCTCTCTCTCTCTCTCTCTCTCTCTCTCTCTCTCTCTCTCTCTCTCTCTCTCTCTCTCTCTCTCTCTCTCTCTCTCTTCCTATTGAAGAACAAAACTGTCTCCAAGTATTCTTTTTAGTTGTTTTACTGATTTTGCGTGCTATGGCTCTCTTTCTTTTATATTCTATTAAATTGTCCACACTGAAGTTATTTCTGAGGTTTCTAAGAGCACTGGTTTTTTTTTTCATTGCCAAGCTACACTCGTCATTCCACCATGGCACCATTTCTTTTATTCCCAGTTATCACAGTTTTTGGTATACTTCCAAATCCCATTCCCATCCATTTTAATATTGCTAGCTTGTTCCCTGCAGCATTCCTTAAATATTTCCCACTGAGCCTTAAAGCACCATCTATATATGGGTTTTTTCTTGAATGTATTTATCAATGTTTATATTACATATGATGGAAAAATAATCACTGCCTATGTTATCAGTGCATATTTTCCATTCACATAGGTTGGCAATATTTGCAGAAACCAATGTCAAGTCAATACATGACATCTTATTTCTACCTATATATCCAGTTTTGTTCCTCTACCATTATTTATACATACAAGATGTCTTGTGTCAATCATTTCTTCAACCACTGTACCATTATTATCAGTGTGATCACTTCCCCATAGACTGTTATGTGCATTGAAATCACCACATCTGGCTTTCTTTAAACATTGCTGACGTTAATGTTTGACATGGATTGTAAAAGTGAATTCATTTGAATGAGTCTTGTGTTCTGTACACCTCAACAACTGTGCAGTCATGTCCACCTAAAGGATGTATTCTTCTGTATGCTATGTTTTTTTTACTCAATGTGACACAACCACCTCCTTGATTACCTGCTCGATCATGTCTGACTGAGTCGTATCCTGCCATAACAAAATCTAGATGTGGTCGAAGCCATGTTTCTTGAACGCATACAATGTCTGGTTTATCCTCTAAATCCTTTATGACTTTGCTATCAAGCTTCTGGCATTCCACTGAAAGATGTTAAGTACCATGAATCACTTGACAAATCATAAGTGAAAGGGTTCATCATTTCTTGTATGGTTTTACATTCTGTATTTGAGACACCAACGTACTCTTTTGCTGCTTCTACTATTGCTTCGATTCTCTCTTTCCTATCATTTTGCTCCAACCCAATGTAAGCCACTTTGCATATGAATGCTACAAAGTTGACTTTACTTTACCACTAGCATGGTTCCCTCCTTTACTCTGCACTTAAGGGAGGTCTCTTGTCTAACTGTCTGAGGAGTCTGACTGCTTTCTGAACTAGGAGGTTTGCTATTGATTCCTGTGTTATTCTTCTCAGAGGTGTTTTCCTTTGTTGCTAACTCCTTTAGCAGCCTCTGCATACGAAACTTTGTTTATTACTTTAAATGTCTGTATTTCTCTAGCATGCTTTTGTACTTCACATCCCCCCAAAAAGCTGCACTGTGATCTCCTCCACAGTTACAACATTTAATTGGCACATCTTTCCCCCACTTCCCAAAAGCATGATTACCTCCACGACTAGCACATCGTTCTTTTGCCTGGCTGGCAGTATGACCCATTCTCTGGCATTTAAAGCATCTTAGTGCTTTTTAGTGCCGGTGCACTTTACCCGAATAGGAGGGTAACTGGGAGGTTTGTTGTAGGGGATCAAGGCATATACGCCATATGCGTGACGAGGTGAACGATGGCAGGTTTATTTTTCACTGAGGAAGAAATTAAGCGCCTTCGCATTGTTGAATTGAAGACGCCGTCGTCTTCACCGCCCTCGCTGGTTTTGCTTGCTTTGACGAGGCTCATGGAAATCATGGTGGGCTCCGTCACCCCACATAAGAGCAGCTTACCGTTGAACCAGGAGCGCTTCACTTCGGTCTTGAGAGTCCATGTCTCTGAAACACCAGCTCCGTGCCCAGAAAGTTGGAGGAAGCGGCCGAGTACAAAGTGTTTCCTGCCAAGTGGGAAGGAAACAACTTTAACCCTACCCACCTGCTTCCTTCTTTCCAGGGAGACTTTTTCATTTGTGAAAGTCTGTTGAATGAGCATGAATGTGGGACTTAATTAATCCACCAGTTCTGGGAAATATGCTTTTTCCGTTTCTTGCCAAGAGTGAGATAAGAAGTTTGATACCACTCTTCTAACTGAAAGAGAAATATGAAGCTAGAGCCAGCAAATAGTATGGTTAACTTAGCTTAGCTTAGCATGACGACTGGAAGCAGATTTTACACTATATTTTGATTATTATAGCATGAAATAGCATGTTAATTAGTGAGGTTTAGATGAGCTGGTAAGCGGATTCAGTTACCATTGGACAGACCCACGCTAGCTGATTCCCCCTGTTTGCAGTCTTTGTGCTAAGCTAAGCTAAGCTAAGCTAAGCTTGGCTCTAGCTACATCAACAGACAGACATGAGAGTGGTCTCAAGTTTCTCATCAAATTCTCAGCAAGAGAGTGAATGAGCGTACTTCACAAAAATAACTATTCCTCTAATATTTCCCCATTAACAAGATACACACTTATAAAAAAAATAAAATATGATTCCCCACTTCGTACAACAACGTTCCACATATTTTCTGTACCTGCTTTCCCCAGCTAGGCGTTGTAAACTCATTAAAATTGTTTTAACATTTACATGAAATGGAAGTTAAGTAGATATATCCGCTTGTTTTACCATGAATTGTTTTGGAACAAATAAAGCACACCACACAGCAGCTGCCTTCACAAGTATGCTGCAGTATTTGGTATCTCTGGATGAAACAGCGAGCATGTGACTCCCCATGTTGTCACATGCAGGGTTGAAAGTGTGTGTCCTACACACTAGCATTTTGCCGTTCTCCGTTGTGTGTGAGCCTTCCACTTAGCACTTATTGTTTTCATACTAGCTTGTTGCACTTATTGTATTCGTATTACTTATAGCACTAACTGTTTTTCTTGTTTCTGCCCTGTACTTTGGCTCTGAGTTATGCTCTGCTTCATGCTCTTAGATGCTTGTTTGGAAAAGGAAATGTACTTATGACTTCTGGTGACTAGTAGTTCTTTTGATTACCAATGTTGATTGCACTTATTGTAAGTCGCTTTGGATAAAAGCGTCTGCTAAATGACTGTAATGTAATGTAATGTAATGTCTACGGATGAAGTCATCACATTCCTATTGGAAGACAAAATGTGATTTAAATGAATAAAAATGTAATAATAAAAAATACAGCTTCACAAGTAATTCTTCTTACTATACCTTTGTGTCCTTGCCCTTCATTTGACAGAGGGCTTTGTCTGCTGAATTGACCGTCCATTCGGCCTGGAAGAAAAGACAATCAGCAATAACCCTCTTTATACTGTAAGTGGAGATAAAGGAGTCGTATGGTATTAAAAAATAAATCTGACGGCCAATAGTTTAATAGTTCTTACAGCTATTTTTCATATAAAAACTGTACTCGTGTTACATTTCAAAAATGTTGTTTATCTTTCTTTGTAGCCTATGTGCTTGAGTCTGTGAAAACTCAAGAACTGATCCCTCCGCATTCATCAGAAGTCGGGATTGTGAAAATCCATGTTTTATTACATTTCAGTTGTTCAATGTGTTTTGTTCATCGTGTATAGCCTGTATCATTGTTTTTATGATCAGAGTGTTCTTTGCTGACGCTGCATGCTGGGATTTACATTATCTCTCATTGTGTTGTCAAAGTCTATATATTGCACTTCAAAGTGCCATATAGTCAAAGTGTAGCCTATTAGATGCCTTGCCTTGAAAGGAAACGCTCCTGCGGGGTTTGCTTTCTGCAAGGCCTTCACTCACGATGAGGAGGACATAAGTGAGCACCACAGGTGGTCTCATCATCTCCTACAACTCTAGACGAACACACAAGTTTAGAGCTAATTTTTTTCCTCATTTGTAAAAAAAAAAAAAGTTGGCAGAAATTAAAAACCTCTCGGGAAGGAACGTACTGTGGGATTAACCGCTTGTATCGTCTTTGGCTGGAAAGTGTTTATTTTAATGTTTTTAGTGTTTCATATTTATGTTTTACAGTAAAAAATTAAATCGATAATGAAGCTTATAGTCAAAAGTTCTTAGAATAATCCGACATGGTTCAGTGCGCGGCCCAGAACCCCGTGCAGGCCTCAAACCGTCACTGTGGATACAACTGTGAATCCACATGTCAAGTCTGGTCAAACAAGAGAACAAGTACAGTACCGACAGCTGGCTGTACAACAAATACAGTGATGTAGTTATGTATTTCTTCTCAGAAAACGAGTCCACCAACAGTAAGAAAAATCAAATTATTAAGCCTTATTGACCATTGAAAATATTCTCCCCATTACATCCATGCCAATAAAGCATAATGAATTAAATGAAGGAAGTAAGACAGATACACTGAGTCAATGTAAGGAGAACTCATTGATGTTGTCTATAGTGAACAACATGCATGATGGTGAATATTTGACTTAAGGTTTGAAGAAAATGTGCACATGTTGGTGGCAGTACAACCTCAAACCACTAGAGAGAGCGGCTGAACTGTGATTTCCACAAGAAATGGCCACGGCTGCAAAGTAAAGTCAACATCATGACAGTATTACGAAGGTGTATTGAACTTCCATTCAACATTCAAATACCGCAATGGACTTCACTTGCCGTAAAGTGTGTCGTCTGGCACTGCAAAGAGTCTAGAATGAAACTTTCACTGTGTGATTCTCAGAGACAAACACTGCATGTTTCACAAACATTAGAAGGTTTTACTTTTGAGCCCCTTAATGCTTACTATTTTTGCACTAATGAGAGAAAACAAATTACTTTTTACATTGTGTTAACACTTTAAATAATTTACTAGAATGCAACCGATATAAATAATTGCAAATCAATTCATTGAAAAATAAGCTTGCTGTAATTTAAGAACCGCACTATCATGATATCTGATAACTTTCACACGCAGTGTAAAGGTTTAGTAGTTTAGTTTAGTTTCTGCTTGAATTCAATCTGAGCATTTAACAAGAATATGATCTTTCTGAGATATGAAAATGTGGACTTTTCTCACATATCGAGAATTCATCTTTACAGTATGTGGTGCCCTTTAATATTGCATTATTTGATTCTTGTGGAACTTCTTTTTAAAGGTGAAGACCAAAGTGCACCACTTCACTATCTAAATAGTCCCTGTTGAAAGCGCCATAAACATGATCAAACAATTAAAGTGTGACTTAAGTTCATGTGCGTCAAGCCGCGCCCTTCCATACTTGTGAAACAGATGGCCCCGCCTCCTCAGATATTATTGTGGGCGTTTATTTCCGGTATTTTGCGTCTGGATTTTTTTAGGTTTCCACAGTGTGTTGTTATTAGTGTACGTGTGTGTGCATGTGTGAGTTGTGAGAGAGTTGGCCGTGCGGTTGTAAACGTCCCCAGCTCGGATACCGTCACCGCCTTGCACCGGAGGCAGGCGCCGTGTTCCTACATGTAAGTTACCGTCGCGGCTCCACAACCGTTGGCCAGCAATGACCGAGAGCCCCGCGACCAAGCCGGCCGACGGGGATGTGCGTCCGCGTGCGAAGAACGGACTGAAGCCGGAGAGAAACGGCTTAGCGAAGAGCCTCCACCGCTACCATGAGCGGCAGCCCAAGCACCACTGGCACCCCGAGGACGAGGCGGAGGTGGAGGAGGTGAGGCCCGGGATGGGACGGGGAGGAGAGGCTGTTGTAGCCGGGGGACGCGTCTCCTATGTGGACCCGGAAACGCCCGGGGCGATGCTGGCATTACAGTCACTTCCACCAACTCGTGCTTTGTTAGCAGGAAACAGGCAAGCTGTTATCGTGTCACGTCCTGTCCGTTATCTGACAGTTTGTTGCCATCGAGCTAGGATTCTCTCGCGTAGACTACAAAACGCCGAATTCCATTTAAAACACCCTCGTTTAAAGAGTATTCGTACGTTCTTAATGTTATACGCTTCCCCAAAACATGAATCAAATGCTTCCCACGTGTCATAACGAGACGCTGTTTGATTCGGCGCAATCATTTTTTGCGCTAAGCAACATTTGAATATATTAAAATCTCAACTTTATGAATGGGCTCATAATGCTCCCCACTGGCCCCACAGGTTTTTTGTTTCACTGGCGGGCGTGACAGCTCCCGAAAGTTGACGTTGCACTGAATTCTAAATCCGAACCAAACTGTGTGTCTGTGATTGGGCTAGATGAACTGGGCATGGTGTAACCCCTTTAGTCATTTCTAGAAGACTCATCATACAGGACCTCCCGACGCTACACCCTCAGAGCCAGTCTAACTACTTGTGGCAGTTTACATTTCCTGTCTGGATGATAGTAATACGTCTACAGGTTGGCTTCCTATCCCCTCAGTTGACAGTGTGCTATTATTCGTGTGTGTGTGTGTGTGTGTGTGTGTGTGTGTGTGTGTGTGTGTGTGTGTGTGTGTGTGTGTGTGTGTGTGTGTGTGTGTGTTCTGGTGGAAACTAATTATAGTATATTGGCTACGCCTCTCGACCTCAAATGGCTCTATTCACATTTATTAAAGGATCATTTCTGAGTTTATATTGGCTGCAATCTTCTGGGTTGGCAAATATTTGTCTGTTAACACGTGTGTGTGGGTGTGTGTGTGGGGTGACATTTTCCATTTCCTTGAAGTGGGTAAGGGAACATAAGGTGACACTGACCCAGTGCGACGGTTCAGTTAAATCATGCATGCTGGGAAACAGCTTTTTTTCCAAAGAGGCTAATGAAATCCCCCCCCTGAGGTGCACCGTCTGTAACAGTCCCAATTAACCGGTCCCCTGAGACGGTGTGCTTAGATGCTGTCGCACACGAGCACTGACACGTGGGCGTGTTTCGATACACTGTTTTATTAGAATGTTTTTTGAGCCTGAATTTCCGCCCTGCTTATCAAGTCGAAAAAGTAAACGGTGTGATTCGTAACTCTACCTAGTAAAGTAGGTAGAGACGCACAAACAGGCCGTTCCTTCCGCGGATGGTTCTGTAAACTGAGCGCCCGGTGACTGAACCTCAGCTGACTACGGTTCGTGCAGATGTCAGCGTTGCTGCTCGTGTTAAAGGTATGTGAGAGAAAAAGGCATGACTGGTCACATGCAGCGCCTAATAGCCGTTAGCGCGGAGACGCGCATGATGGGAATTGCGTAACATCTGCGAGTTTCTGACACACACACACACACACACACACACACACACACACACACACACACACACACACACACACACACACACACACACACACACACACACACACACACACACACACACACACACACACACACACACACACACACACACACACAGAGGAGGAAAGAGACCTTTTGTCTTTAGGACACATCTTAAGTAGGTTACGTTTATGAACGCGTTGCAGGCCACTCAGCTCCAAGTGCAGGCTCTTCCCATATTTGGCAGTCAATTCCTCCCTCCAGGCATTTGTTACACACTGTTTTCTTTCCTGTATAGTTGGAGTCCAGCTGCACCAGAGCTAACGACTTCTTATGTTCTCCCTGCTTACAATTTGACTGCATGTGAGCCACTATTAAAGTGAAGAAACCTCAGCAAACTGTAATAAAAGACAAACTGTCTTTTATTTTGTAAACCTCCATCGCTGTGTTTGCACGGGGAGATAAGTTATAACTTTTTACAGGCTGGATGTGTATACATGGAGATAGAGTTCACTTGGGTCTTTTTTTTCCAACTTTATTATTATAATAATAATAATACATGTTTTTACCGCAAACAGTATATTGTGTTTTTGTTATACAGTTGTGGTCAAAAGTTTACATACACTTGTAAAGAACATAATGTCATGGCTCTCTTGAGTTTCCAGTTATTTCTACAACTCTGATTTTTCTCTGATAGAGTGATTGGAACAGATACTTCTTTGTCACAAAAAACATTCATGAAGTTTGGTTCTTTCATGACTTTATTATGGGTTAACAGAAAAAGTGATCAAATCTGCTGGGTCAAAAATATACATACAGCAGTGCTAATATTTGGTTACATGTCCCTTGGCCATTTTCACTTCAATTAGGCGCTTTTGGTAGCCATCCACAAGCTTCTGGCAAGCTTCTCGTTGAATCTTTGACCACTCCTCTTGACAGAATTGGTGCAGTTCAGTTAAATTTGATGGCTTTCTGACATGGACTTGTTTCTTCAGCATTGTCCACATGTTCTCAATGGGATTTAAGTCAGGACTTTGGGAAGGCCATTCTAAAACCCTAATTCTAGCCTGATTTAGCCATTCCATTACCACTTTTGATGTGTGTTTGAGGTCATTGTCCTGTTGGAACACCCAACTGCGCCCAAGACCCAACCTTCGGGCTGATGATTTTAGGTTATCTTGAAGAATTTGAAGGTAATCCTCCTTCTTCATTATCCTATTTACTCTCTGTAAAGCACCAGTTCCATTGGCAGCAAAACAGCCCCACAGCATAATACTACCACCACCGTGCTTGACGGTAGGCATGGTGTTCTTGGGGTTAAAGGCCTCACCTTTTCTCCTCCAAACATATTGCTGGGCATTGTGGCCAAACAGCTCGATTTTTGTTTCGTCTGACCACAGAACTTTCCTCCAGAAGGTCTTATCTTTGTCCACGTGATCAGCGGCAAACTTCAGTCGAGCCTTAAGGTGCCGCTTTTGGCGCAAGGGCTTCCTTCTTGCACGGCAGCCTCTCAGTCCATGGAGATGCAAAACACGCTTGACTGTGGACACTGACACCTGTGTTCCAGCAGCTTCTAATTCTTGGCAGATCTGCTTTTTGGTGGTTCTCGGTTGACTCTTCACCCTCCTGACCAATTTTCTCTCAGCAGCAGGTGATAGCTTGCGTTTTCTTCCTGATCGTGGCAGTGACAAAACAGTGCCATGCACTTTATACTTACAAACAATTGTTTGCACTGTTGCTCTTGGGACCTGCAGCTGCTTTGAAATGGCTCCAAGTGACTTTCCTGACTTGTTCAAGTCAATGATTCGCTTTTTCAGATCCATGCTGAGCTCCTTTGACTTTCCCATTGTAGCGTTTGTGGGCGTTTGTATCCAATGAGCCCTATTTAAATGGCCTCAGAGAAGTCACCAGCTGTAGTCACTCATAATCACTCACAAGAAGTTAAGAGGCCATGCTATGAAGCTCATTTCATTGACACAACTTTCTAAGTCACCAAAATTGCTAATTCATGTTGCTGTATGTATATTTTTGACCCAGCAGATTTTGTCACTTTTTCTGTTAACCCATAATAAAGTCATGAAAGAACCAAACTTCATGAATGTTTTTTGTGACAAAGAAGTATCTGTTCCAATCACTCTATCAGAGAAAAATCAGAGTTGTAGAAATAACTGGAAACTCAAGAGAGCCATGACATTATGTTCTTTACAAGTGTATGTAAACTTTTGACCACAACTGTATATTTTAAATATATAATATATATTTAAAAGTTTATGCTTTACATTTTTTTTATTATTATTATTAATGAACTAACCAATAATCTAAAAGATTTAAAGATTGTCTGTTTTCATGCTTTTTTTTTTTTTTTGCTCTTTTTTTTTTTTAAAGCTAAAATTGGCATATTCTTGCCAGAACGTTTTGTTTTTTTAACATAACACATCCACAGTGCATGTTTCAACTCAAAAAGTCTATAAGAAACGGTAACATGCGCTGAACGACACTATTGCTTTTGATGAATTCATAGTCCCCGTCGTTTTAATCAGGACTTCTGGTTCCCCCGTGTCGCCCAGGTCCACGCAGCGCAGCATCATGACGGCCTGTACGGCCGGCCCTTCGTCGAGTCCTTCGAGGAGACGCCCATGCTGGTGGCGGTGCTCACCTACATGGGCTACGGCATCCTGACCGTCTTCGGCTACCTGCGAGACTTCCTCCGCCTCTGGAAGATCGAACGGTGCCACGTCGCCAGGGAGAAGGAGGAGCAGAAGGTGAGGGGAGCCGGTTGTCTTATGTTGTGGAAAAATAGACCCGATGCGTGTTATTATCGCACCACAAAGTCTCTCCAATTAGAAAGCATTGACTCTCGTATTTCAAACAGTTTAAGTATTGTTAAGCATCGCTCCAAGCTCGGCGTCTGGAGAGGAAGTATGCATTTAGAACCAAATTGACCCTCCGATCATTCAGCGGAATCTTCCAAGTTGTTACGGCTTCTCTTCACAATTCAGCGCGCGTCGACGCACATCTAACGGTAGAGTTATCAGCACAGTTTGTTGAAACGCGCTCTTGACCGCCGAGGTTGTTTTTCAGCCCGTTATGTAACTTTTGATAGTGAAGCCCATTGTGTTGAAGTGTTTGGTTACGTTGAGGAAAGGAAGCGGCTGAGATAAACGCGGGGGAAGTCATGAAATCAGCCCGAGGATGTTTTTATCTGAGAACCAAGGAAAACAAATTCCTTGACATGTGTTTGAATGTTAAGATATTTCTGTATTTCTTTCCTTCCAGCTATGGCGGCCAAAAAGTACACATGGCCTATAGTTCTTTGAAGTTACTGGTATTTTTTTTGTATTCTCTCCCCCTCGGCTAATGTACCCCTCCCTACTCCTCCTCGTCACGCTCTCTCTCTTTTCATCCACGTTTAGGACTTTGTGCCCCTCTACCAGGACTTCGAGAGCTTTTACACCAGAAACATCTACATGCGCATAAGAGACAACTGGAACTGGCCCCTATGCGGCGTCCCGGGGGCCAAAATGGACCTGATGGAGCGATCGTCCCGCGACTACAACTGGACTTTTGAGTGAGAAAGACATTTATCAAGGCTGTAAACACTGTAAAGTAGAAGACGCATGAAGCGGAGCCGTTGCACCATACTACTCGTCAAATACCAAGCGACACATTTCACTTTAGGAAAGAGACTGGGTAACGTTTCTGGTCTGCGGTAACGTAGAGCAGGGTTCCGCACCAGCTAGGAAGCGGCAATGTGGTGTTGTTAAGTTGTATGAAAGAGGAAACTGGCACTAGGCAAAAGTGTAACTTGAGCTTTGAATGTGTTGTATAGTGGCACTGCTGTGATTATTAGTCACTGCAGGGATTTGGTCTATTTTGTGTTTATTATCTTTATGAAAATAAATCTAAAAATATACTAGGGCTGCCACTAACTATTTTTATTCTTGATTATCGTGACTTTTATTTCCTCAAACTAATTGATTTTGATTTTTTTTGGGACTTTAAAATGTCAAATCAACATCAAAAAGTCCATCAGAGTTTCCCAGAGCTCCGGTTGATGTTCTCGTTTGAACTCTTAATTTCCATTAATCAGTAATTTAGGTATCACCTGATATCGCCAGACCGGATTTTCATCTTCCAACATGCACTTTATTACCGTGTGATGCAGCCAGGTCCACCCTGTGCATACGGCCAATCGGAGCACAGAGCTACCAGCCAATCACAGCGCATTAAAGCGGGGCTCGGCGCAAAAAAGAAAAACATAACGGCTGAGCCATGGAAATATGCAACCAGCGTGCAGAGACGAGCTGGTACATTATGAGCTGGTATATGAACGTTTTGCCAAATCCTGTCAGAAGTACGGCAAACACAACTTTTATGCATCCGGTTGTGCTTAAGAATGAGTGAGAATATACCGTCCAATTGACGCAATAGCGGCTTAAACAGAAAGTTCCACGTCAGCTGCAACCGTCTTGGCTTCTTTACGGCCTTCGTTCTATTTCTTATGTAAATTAACATGAGGCCAGGGGTAAACTGTGGCTCTAAAACCAGAGTAGCAAATCAGAACACGTCTCTTAGCGGATTAATACGGCCCAAATCTATTTTTTTTTTTTCTCCCTTCATATGCGACTGACATGACAGAGCGAGAACAGCATCAGATCACATTTAATTTGAGTCTTGTGAAATCAATAGGCTTGCATAAACAGTAGCTTCATCTCTCTCTCTCTCTCTCTCTCTCTCTCTCTCTCTCTCTCTCTCTCTCTCTCTCTCTCTCTCTCTCTCTCTCTCCCTCCCCCTTCCCCCCCCCCCCCCCCTTGCAGTTACACGGGTCGGGTAGTGACGGATGTGATCAACTTGGGCTCGTACAATTACCTGGGCTTCGCTGAGAACACGGGTCCGTGCGCCGACTCCGCAGCCGAGATCACCGCGAAGTACGGCGTCGGAGTTGCGAGCACCAGGCAGGAGATTGGTACAATCACACTCCCGAACACCAGACACGCCTTCCGACTCGCGCTAGAACTGGAGCTGAGCAGCAGGAATGTTGGAGGGATGAATCCTCCGCAGTAAAGAGGGAGAATAATGGGCCGGTTTGTTTTGTGGCACAGCGGAAACTAACACGGTAGATTCTGTCTTAACAACGCAGTGTGCAGATATCACAAAGCGTTGTTTAATAACCGGGCTACCTTATTCCCCTTATTTCGAAGACTGGTGTCTTTTGATAAATATCCAATTGTATAATTAATTCCAGCACAATGTAGAATGTGTGAAGTCAGTGTGTCCGAGAGTCTGTGTGCACTTCAGGAATGTGTGGCTGAGGTCGGTCTGCTGATTGGCCTGGAAGCGGTCATATGGTTGGCAGATTTTTACTGACAGAGTAGAACCAATGACGCTTCTTCTCTGCTCACACAGGGAGAGGGCCGGCCCGCATTTTAATTAGGAGAGTGCACCAGCGTGTGCTCCTCAACAGAAGTCCATATTAAACCCAGAGTTAGACGACATTAGTTATGGAGCTACAGCCAGCACCTAGTTGGCTTCAGGCTAACGGTTAACAATGGGAACAAGGGGGGAGACGGCTAACGTGGCTCTCTCCATAAAAGCTTCCACCAACTAGCACCGATTAAGCTAACTATAACACATTATGTCTTGCTTGTTTAGTGAATACAAAAACATAAGTGTAAAAACTACAAGTCCTGGCAGCATCACAGTGATTACAGTACGAATTCAGCAAGCAATGTACAACATGTTGATTAGTGAGCTTTGGACGAAGCCAGGCTAGCCGTTTACTTCCAGCTGCTTCCAGTCTTTAGGCTAAGCTAAGCTAACCATCTCCTGGCAGCTGATTGGTATTGAATGGACAGACATGAGAGTGGTGTCAGCAAGAAAGCCAATAAACATATTCACCAAGCAACCTATGTGAGGCTAATCTCTGAGGATATGTTTGGTATGGTGATGTCCTGTAAATCTGCATCTCAGGTAACCTAGACCGACACGAGGAGATGGAGAAACTGGTGGCTCAGTTCCTGGGTGTGGAGTCAGCCATGGTGTTTGGGATGGGGTTTGCAACCAACTCCATGAACATGCCAGCACTGACTGGCAAGGTAAGACCACCGGTGATATGATGTCTTCTTGGTAGAGCTGCAATTTTATTCTTGCAGCACACTTTTCCCTCCATTCTTCTTTTAGCTTGCTGTTTGTTTCCTTTCCAGGTTTTCCTTTTATGTTGTCTCAGCACTTTCCTCTTCTTCTTCCCTCTCTCCCTGTCCGCTGTCACTCACTCTACCTCATACGAATGTTAGGTTTGTAGTAGTGTACGTATGCACCCGTGTATATTTACCTTTTGATGAAATATGTTGCCTACCAGGCACTTTTGTTTGCAGAGCACTTTTTAGTTTGAACAAAAAAACATTTCGCAACATTGCGACACAAAACCTTCCTCTGGCCTCAAATATCAGGAGAAAACATTTCCTGTTGGCACGAGCAACTGGTGGATTGACTGTACGTCGGAGTGAAAAAAAATAACAAAAGAGTTCCGACCTGTACCGTTTTGTCACCTTGCTGCCGTTGTTGCTCGGCATGTAGACGCCTCGCCACATACTTCCCACTGGCGAGAGGAAACCAACGGTGTGAATTCTTTTGTTCATTGTGAAATGATGCAAACCGTTGTACACTTTCAACATCAGTAGTAGTTGCTCAATGGCCTCCCCTAAACAGGCAAGCAATGCAATCAATTAAGCAGCATTCTGAGTCTCTCAGATCATTTCATAAGCATAAAAGTCACTGGAATATATGTACTAGTGTGATTTTTGTAAGTAGGTCTGTATGTGTAACACTGTCTGCTGCCTCGGATGGATGGACGCAAATCACATGTATGAATCTTTTCTAAATGTCGTCCGGTGTCCTGCAGGGCTGTCTGATTCTGAGTGATGAGTTGAACCATGCCTCTCTGGTCCTGGGTGCCAGACTCTCGGGGTCCACCATCAGAGTCTATAAACACAACAGTGAGTCTGTGATCACAAATAAAGTCGCCGTTATGTCTCCTACCTGCACTTCTAGGTCAATGTTTCTTTGTGTGTTCGTAAGTCCTCCTGTTTACCTTCATTCATTGCTTCCTTCTTCAGAAGCCCTTATAGCTTTCATTACGTCATTGATGTACCTAATGACTCTACTTAGCAATGATAATAATAATTCTTGCGTATCCTTCCATATGCTGTATGTCACCACCTTGTGGTCACTGGATCTCATCACTTTTCATACACACACTACTGGGCAGTTAGCTCTGCAGTCTGCCTCGGGTTAAGTCTGGTATCATAATCTGAGGATTTAAAAAAAATACTAGAATGATTGACGGCTGCTTTAGTTTCCGGTTCCTCTTGCTATTGTTCACGCTGGCTCACTGTCGCGCTTGAATGAGAAGAATAGCCTCTGTTAACGTTAGTAGTAGCCTAACACCTGTGCTTCTTCCTGCTGTTGAAAAGTCGTATTGGCTTTCAGTAAACCGTATCTTCTTCCTGTATCACGAACTTCATTATATTCACACAAAAACACACTTTGTCTGTGTTTGTATGTCAAATGCAAAGGGGAGAAGAGCTAGCTGACTAGCTGCTAACGGTGGCTCACATACGTCTAGTGCGTCTTCAGGGTAGCTCATAGATAGCTCTTATAGAACATGAGATACATTCATTATTAATGTGTATGTGTAATTAGTAAAAAGAAATACTAACTAGCCACTAACTGTGTTATAGCCATTAGGCTAACTAGCCACAGCTTAGCTCTGAAGCTACGCCCACACACAAGCACTGTTTGTTGTCATTGTGATGCCTCCATGGCGGTGACGGCTATGGCCTGAGAAATGGTACTTTAGCGGCCTAATGCTAATTACTTATCTGACAATAAGGTGTTTTTCTGCTACCACTGTCGATGCCACAATTTAAAAATTTTTTAATTTAGTGCAATTACTCTCTCTTGATTTTCCTGTCAGACATGCAGAGCCTTGAGAAACTGCTGAGAGAGGCCATAGTTCACGGGCAGCCCAGGACTCACAGACCATGGAAGAAGATCCTCATTGTGGTGGAGGGCATTTACAGGTAGCCTACCCATTTCCTTCACAAGAAATACCTTCAATACAACCATTGCAGCTGTTTGACAGTTACAGTGAAACTGGGCTAAAAGTGTCATTGGCCAAAAGCAGTGGAACAAAAGGAGTTACCGGCTTTAAAATAATTATGTCCTTCCTGGTTTTAACATCAGCACTGCTTCACGTAGTTGCGCAAGCAGTAGTTGCATCAGATTCTGTGCAGTTGGTAACTGTTTTCAATCACCAGATTTAGGCTTTTAAGTTTGTTTGTTTTTTCAAATTGAATCCAATTATTTCCATGTTTACAGCCAGTTCTCTGTATTCACCTAAAAGATAAGGCAAAGCATGTTTATCAGTAGGAGTCTTAACACAAACGGCTCTTATCTTCTATTGATGGTTCATGCGGTTCCATTGGAATTCAGCAGCATCAACACTGGATTGCTGTTTGATAGGGCTGGTTCGGTGCTTGGTTAGCTCTTACTGGTTGTACACGCGGTGAGCAACTTTGACGGGTTACTTTATTCTGCCAGACAGGGCGGCTGCAGGAAGCCGCACTGCACCGCAATCTGCAGGAACACTGTGCAAAGCAAAAAAAAAAAAGAAAAAATCTTGCTTTTTCCTGTGACATTCTTACACTATTTCCCCGAGTTGGCACATGTGAGCAGAATATTTGAGACAGTTGTCATTCAGGTAACGTCTGCTCACCAGTTGACAGGTCCCAGCAGTTTAGTACTTGGCCCTCGAGTGAGGAACAGAGAGTACTCGGGTTTCCTGGGTTGTCAGGAAGGAAATTCACTTTTTCTTTTTTTTTCCTCTCTCTCTCTGTCTTTTGCAGCATGGAGGGCAGCGTAGTGCGCCTGCCAGAGGTGATTGCCCTGAAGAAGCGCTACCGGGCCTACCTTTACGTAGACGAGGCCCACAGCATAGGGGCCCTGGGGCCGAGAGGGAGAGGCGTGGTCGATTACTTCGGCCTGGACCCCTGTGATGTGGACGTCATGATGGGCACTTTCACCAAGAGCTTCGGCGCCGCGGGGGGATACATCGCAGGGAAACGGGTGAGGATGCAGGGGGGGTCGTAGGTTGATTTTTATCGCAGTGTCATCTGTTTTTTCCAAAGCACAGTTGTAAAAGAAAGCGCTTGACAAGACATGAGAGGGTTTACTGAACGAGGCTAAACGGCAATCTTAAGGATTAAGTTGCAAACTATCTCTCAAGATCTGGGGTAGCTGTGTCAAGTGACAAAGTCAGGTGTGTTAAAGACACCCGTCATCTCAGTAATGTGGATTTTCTGCCTGGCAGCGCATGACCGCTGCATTCCTGACCTATTAGCCCTGTAACATTACATCGATGTATCAAAACAAAAAGGCCCGGTTCACAGACGTCTCCACTTCAAGACGTGAACTGCTTTTGTGTCTCCGTGAAGAGATTGTGAAAGATCTTACAGATTTACCGGCTTCTTGGATGTAGCGTGAGACAATACAATACATTTTCTCAAATTTACTTCACAACACGCAGTTTGCATTGGATGCCAGAGCCTATTGTAGACTTGCAATCTGTAGAAAACAGTATACATTCCATGATCTTTTGAAATTCTAACCGTTCATCTATTTTATTTTATTTTTTTAATGCAAATGCAGGGAATAAAGGGCATGCATGAGAGTCCTGAACCCTCACTGGTCTGATAGACTAATTCAATCTTTCCATGCACGTCTCCTTACGTCTCCTGTGTATCTGCTGGGTTTAGGAGCTCATCGAGTACCTGCGCTCCCATTCGCACAGTGCGGTCTACGCCACCTCCATGTCTCCTCCTGTGATGGAGCAAGTCATCACTTCTATGAAGTGCATTATGGGAGAGGATGGAACAACGATCGGTGAGTGGTACAACTATCTATAATATATATATATATATATATATATATATATATATATATATATATATATATATATATATATATATATATATATATATATTTTCTTTTTAAAAAAAGGTACCCTGTAGAGTTTTTAGTAATAAATGAGTCTTTTTGTTTGTCTGACGCGCATGCATGCGTGTGTGAAAAGGTAACGCAATACACGGTCCCACCAGTGGTTTCAGACTATTCCACGGCAGACTGCTAGCAAGGAAAGCTAGATATAAATAACGCAGGTTTCAATGTGTTCAAAAAAAGAGGATGGACATGCAGAAGCATCTTGGAGACTTCCCACTGAAGGTAGACGCAGCCTTTGTTCGTTTACAAGAAAACTCCACAGGGCACCTTTTACACTTGATGCTCAGGAAAGATCCCTGACTGCGATTCAAATGGAATGAAGTCCACCCGCTGCACTTTCACACAATGCGAGTGTGTCGATAAGTTTTTATCTTTGATGCTCTGTTACCTGGGCCCCAATGCCCTGCTCTTTTTTTATTTTATTTTATTTTATTTTTATTTTATTTTTTTTATTTTTTATTCCGACCTCCAAAAGTAAGCCCCTCCATGTTCTCAGGAATGAAACTATTGAGCATTTAATGCTTTCTATTTTTACCAAAAAAAAAAACCAGCCCTGCTAAGCAACTCAAGTAGCCTACTGCTCAAACGGCACCATTGAGAGCGCTTCATTTATCGTGACATGTCATAATAAATTAAGAAGAGGACCAGCAAAGACTCTTAATGAATGACAAGCATCAGATACTTTCCTACCTAATCATTTAAAATGAACTAAGAGTGACAACCATCGGACCAGCCTGGTCACTGTCTGCTTCATCCGTGTTGAGTGGATCCTACTGTAATTGTCATCAGGCGCCACCGGGTGTCAGTGCACACTAGTGAAATCTAAGACGCTCACAGTAGTCTTATCTGAATCCAGTTCCTCCTCAAAGAGTTGAAGGCAATCAATTGTAGAAATAGTAAATAGCGTCTCTCTTCTACGCCTCCATTATTGCAAGGCTAGTCCAGATTAATCTCAGCTAGAATTGAGCTTTTGTTCCATTTATTTTAACTCCAAAAAGCATCATTAGGCGAGCTTGTAGTCCTGCAAACCCAGCTATTCAAAAGAACTTGAATGTGAATCTGACAAGCATTCCAGAGAAAGTGAAAAATCTGGTCTCCCCATGGTGCCTGGATGCTGTAACGCACATCTCATAAATGTGATTGCTTGCAGCTGCTTGTCAACCTTATTTTTCTTCTTCCTTTCAAAGCACCATCAAACTAGCTATAAATAATTCCCTCCCTTCCTCCCCCCCCTGTACCAGAAGCATCACATCTGGTAAAGGGGAAAGACATGTTTGGAAAGGAGAAAGACATGTTTGGAAAGGAGAGTCGTCTTTGTTTAACTCTTGACTCTTCATATTTACATTTTTATTTCCATCCAGTATTTTCTTTTCTGCATCGCCTCTTAACGTTTGAGTAGTGAATCGTGTTGAACGGACATTCAGTGGAGCTCGACGTTCACCGCAGTGTAAATACACGAGACGACCATTAACTTCGACAGAGGGTCAACTCGCGTTTCAATATCTCCTCTCGTCAACCCAAGGCCTCGAGCGTGTGCATCAGCTGGCGGTGAACACGGTCTACTTCCGCAAGAGGCTTCGAGAGATGGGCTTCATCATCTACGGCAACGAGGACTCGCCCGTTGTGCCCATGATGCTCTACATGCCCGCCAAGATAGGGTGAGCCTCGACCTTTGACCAGCTGCTGCTGTTGTCCTCCTCCAATCAGAGCAATGCACACTCAGAGCCTCTAAAATCAGTTGACGGTGTTGTGTGTGTGTGTGTGTGTGTGTGTGTGATTTCTGCCCGTTCGTCCCGTCAGAGCGTTCGGCAGGGAGATGCTGAAGAGGAACATCGGGGTGGTGGTCGTGGGCTTCCCCGCTACGCCCATCATCGAGTCCCGGGCGCGCTTCTGCATCTCAGCCTCCCACACGAAAGACGTGCTCGACAAGGTAACCAATTGCTTTCGCCGCTGAACAGCTTCAGTTTAGGCAGAAACGAGACTTGTCACTTTGAATGGTTTCAACTTGTGTTCTCTTTGGTAAAAGAACTGAGAATATTGTTAAAACAAAAACACGGTGAACAAGCCCTCGAAACATTTTGTTTCTTTCTGCAAAACAAGATGAGGCGTAGCTTCATCTGTTTATCATTGTTTAACCAGACCAACAGGACAGTTTGTGGTTGTTACACATTACTCTACATTATTAAAACCAGAGGAATCAAGGCCATTGAAAAAAGCCGGCCCTGATTGGTTGGTGGTTTTACACTGTTTCTTTTCCCCCCAACATTTATATCCCACAGCTGCACCTCGTATTTAGTGTGAGAAACCGGCTTCAGCTTTTCTCGTCAAAAAAAGTACTGTTTTGACTGCAGCACACTGTAGTAAAAGGGTGTAAATGCGCGCATATATATATATATATATATATATATATATATATATATATATATATATATATATATATATATATAAAAAATAACAGCTCTCCTGCTCCAAGCTGGCAGTTGGCGTAATAACCTTCAATTTGTTTCAATCTAAGCCAAGAGGTCATGACGCCACTGAAAGGGAAGAAGGGCGGTCTAGTGGGCGGGAACAACTGACTGAAATTGGAAGGACACAGGTGTGATCTGTCATGAACCCAAATATCTTCTTGTGGAGATGTCTTTTGAGTCACTTCAGAATCCTTCCCAGCCGTGTGTGTGTGTGTGTGTGTGTGTGTGTGTGTGTGTGTGTGTGTGTGTGTGTGTGTGTGTGTGTGTGTGTGTGTGTGTGTGTGTGTGTGTGTGTGTGTGTGTGTGTGTGTGTGTGTGTGTGTAGAACCTTCCCCGTGTTTCACCTCCACTATAACCTTCCTATTTCCTCATTGTGTTGCTCTACGTTCGCGCAGACTGTTCCGCTTTGATCGTTCTTGGCGAAAACATCAGTGAGCCGCCCACTCCTCTCCTCTTCCACTGTACTGGGCTCCCTGCAGACCCGCCTGCTCGTCCTCTTCCAGTCACCGTTGAGCTTCGGCCTGTCGCTCATTCTCACATAAACACAGATCCGTTCGCACAGTGGCTGAACCGCCTCCCGTCTAATTGGGGTGTCCTTGTGGCTCAGTCGTCTCAGATGTGTGCCGTGTCTCCGGGAAGCGCTGTCGTGTCGGGGGCTGTTATCCAGTCCCGTTCCTCCTTTTTTTTTTTTTTTTTTTTTGGGTTTAAATAAAGCGAAGACAGGGAGTGGGAGTATTGTAGCGCTGTAGTGCTTTTATCTGTCATGATGTTAAAGTCTCTCTTTGTTAGCCGTCCTCGCCGTATCATTCTCGGGTACTTTGATGTGTCATGTCGATTTGTGTGTCTCTTTTATCTGCTGCTGAGCTTTCGCAGTTTTAACTTTTTCAATCGAACACACCCACACACATAAACACACATAAACCTTAATTCCTTTTCTTTTGTCCTTCTGAAGACGTTTCATTTCACTGACCACATTAATATCCTACTAGACAAATCATACTAATCTACACTGACTTCTTGAAACAGTGGAAACAGACTAAGATTGCTTTATTTAGGGCATTCTGTGGCCATTTTGTGCCATTCAGGTGCTATATAGAGGCAAAGTCCAGGGCCTTTCAGTGCCCCACATTGGACTTTGGTTTGGGAAAAAATGTGTATGATAGTCAACGGTGAAAGAGAAATATTGTTTTCATCCGGTTTGAATAAACACAGAAGATGTTTGTTAATTTAAAAGAAAATGTTGCATGTCAAGAAAGTCACAGTTTGTCATAGATTTGTCATCGTGATAATTTAGTGTGAAACTAATCTGAATGTATGAATGTCTCCACAGGCGCTGAGTGTCATCAGCGAGGTAGGAGACCTTCTTCAGCTCAAGTATTCCCGACACAAAATCCAGCCGTCGTTGGCGCGAGCCTTCGTCGATAACGTGTTCGAGGACATCGACGACTGATGAGCCGCTCCTCTCCCAAAGCGGCGTGAACCAGAATCGACCCCCAGAAATTACCGAACGGGTCAAGATGGGTCACAAGTCTTCCACGAGGACCGAGATGTGCGCAGGGGCCTCCTTGCCGCTAGCTGGCCATAAAGCAAACCCCCAACAAAAGGAAAAACACTTCAATCGGTCGTTAATTCTACTTTGCCTTACTTAAACATGCAGAGCTTGTGGTGCACACACTGAAAAACGGCACTTAAACGTATAAAGGTTATTACTTCTTTTTTTTTTATCATTTTGTGTCAAAGACTTTTAGTTGTGTGCTTCTAGCATTTGTCATGTTAAGCATTGTGGTTGTATGTGTGGAGCGGACAAATGCCAACTTTCAAAAATGGCTCTGAAATTGTGAGCATGGCACGTACATCAACAGCGGTGAAGATGCAGTACTACAAAAAGTTGCCAAATATCAGAAGATGTTAAGCAGCAGATAACTACCCTGACAAATGCAACGACTTGATCTTAAGCCATCGGTTGCATTTTTTTTTTTTTTTTTTTCGGAAATAAGCTTGTTTGATTTCTTCCTTTCTACAATTAGATGAGAAGATTAGTACCGTTGTCATTACCGTGCAGTAAATATGAAGCTGCATCCAGCAAGCGCTTGGCTTAGTGCAGCCCAAAGAGAAATGGTTCCAGCCCGTAACTGCCATGGGTGTATCGAGTTGCTCTCGCTGGCGCCGCCCGCTGGGTCCCGCTCGGCCCATACACTTTAAATTGTGATGACGTCGCCAATTTTCAAATCGCTTGTTTTTTATGCTAAGCTAAGCTAATAACCTGCTGGCCCTAGCTTTATATTTACCGTACAGACACGAGAGTAGTGTTGCTCTCCTCTCTAAATTTAAACAAAGAAAATAAATAAATAAATAAAAATCCCCAAAAAACGAACTTTTCCTTTTAAATTCGGGTCAGTGGGCTGTCAGGTTAAATGTCCAATACTTGCTATTGTCAGCTAATTTACTTAACATAATCAGCATTCAGGAAAAATTCATGAAAGCCGTCGTGAGCTACAGCTTGACAAACTCATTTGTCTCAGCCGACGCCAGCTCTGGGTCAGTCCAACAGTGCCAAAATGGAAAATGTATGTAGGTTTTCTTTTTGTATATTCCAGTGACAACATTTAAGTATATCATTTAAACGAAGCTTAATTGAACCCCACAACTCCAAACATATGGAATATAATTTAAAAATAATAAAAATTTTCTGAAATGATAAGAAGGCAACATTGTAATTCAGACTAAGTCACTGCTATTAACAAAAAAAAAAATGGAAATATCTATTTAAAGTTGAACTTAAACCCTAATGGTCTGTTACACTTGGCTGGCCTCTCATTCCCGCAGCTATGTTTTATATCACCATCACTGACATCGGTATGATTGTATGTTGTTTTTTTTTTTTGTTTTTTTTTTACTCAACCAACTTTGTGTGTATTTGTACAGTTTTTGTGTTGCAGATGAATTTAATATCACTTAATTGTCCTACTTTTGTTTGTATTCAAATGCTAATATCTACCCATCGTACAGTCTAGTTTATTGGTATCCGAGCTCAAGTTTAATCTTAAGTCAGTTTAGTTACTCCCAAGAAGTGCGACAAATACAAATAATCTTTTGATTCAAGACTAGTCTGGATGTGATTCATACCCCTCAATAATATTGTTTTAATGCCTGGTAAAAGTGCTGACTTTGCGCTGTGATTTAGAAGGCATTCATACTTTCAACCAGTGTGAGACTAGAGTCGGGTGTGTGTGTGTGCGCTTGCTTGCTTGCTTGCTTGCTTGGTTTCGGGTATGTCTGTGTGTCACTGCACTTTTACCTTGCCTTATTTTATTTTTTTTCTCCACATTCCCGTCTTTCAAACTTTTTTTGCTTTGTGCCACTGAGCTTTGGGACAACAAAGGCAGCTGTGTAAAGAAAAAAGAACAAAAAAAATAGAATTTCCACATACATCATTCACACTCGCTTGCACTCCGACAAGTATTGTGTAACCACTCGTTCGTCATACTAATGCATGTACAGTAAGAACGAGTCATTGAAGCTGCTCTGCACCACAGCCAGTGGTGCTCAATGAAATATACACTGTTCTAATAGACTTCATGTTGTCTTAAAAATCCACTTCATTCCAGAGAACGTTAACGTGTCTTTTTTTTTTTTAATCCTCTTTCATAGTTGTTCATCTGTCGCTGCATACGGGAGATTCTTGTGTTATTTAGTTCCCATAGAAAACGTATCAAAACTTTATTTACAAATGATTTTCCATGAGCTCGAAGCTAAGATTTACAGTGTTACTCATATAGATGCAGATTGTCTTTTTAATGTCATTTTAAGTTTGCACACAGAAAAGTCATCAAATGATACTAAGAGCAGGCATTTAGAGCACATTTTGATACGAAAATAGAATTATGTCTTAATATGAATTGGATCCCAGTACTTTCACAATGATTGGTGCTTGATAAAACTTGGAGGAGCCATTGGTAATATTTGGTTTACTATAGAGCGACCTGGGAACGATGGTTATCGTTGCTACTGGCAGCTTTGGTTGACGGCGCTGCAGTGCGCCATTTCTAGACGGTTTAGTGCAAGTTACCAACACATCAGAGATGATTATTTTCTGATATAGTGCCTTTTTGAAGCAAACAATTTTCTGATACTTATAATTGGCACTGGATGTGTCCTCTGTGTTGACTAATTCCCATGCATTTCATCATAGAAAATGCACTATTTGCAACATATCAGCAAATTATTATGTAAAGCGTCACCCCCGTCTATCAGTAGATTGTTGAAACAATAAAAAACGAAGCGCTTTTGAAATGCCGTCAGTGTTGTAAGACTCCTTTAACACACTTGGATAAGCTGATAAACTACTAATACCTTATTTCATCACACAGCCCGTTCTTTTCGCTCTGCCCACTATTCAGATTGGTGTGCCAATTTAGTACAGGCACTTTATCATATAAATAACAACGTATGTTAAAAAAGACAACTTTAACAGCTGATGGGTATGTGGTTGAAAGACTTTGGGTTTTTTGTGTACTTACTGGCAATCCATGCAGGTTCCACAAACTTCAATAAAATTGTAACATGCATAATAAATTGGGAGATCATTTCTTTACATAGCTATTTTTGAATTGGTACCAACAGATCAATTACAAATACAAACATTGGAAACACATTCAACACTAGTTTACTGTATAATTATATCAGTATGTCCATAAAAAGCAAACACAAATGGAAAAACTGATTTATGAAAATATGATTTTAACCTTGTCACATTTATATAATATGTGTTGCATCTTTTTTTGCAATAGAAAATAATTATTATCAAGGAAAAAAAAAGCATATATTAAAAAGGCTTTATTATAGGGGCTAAATCATTAACAAACCCAAAATGTTTGTCTCTATAGGGGTTCAGGAAAAACTTTATTCAACAAAGTGTCCCTCTCAATAAAAACCCAGCTGCTTTGAGCAATTTGTTTGATTTGATCAATAAGTGTGTTATATGTGGTGACAAAGAAATGGGTACAGAAACTTAACCAGGGGAAGTTTTTTGGATGCAGTGGGTGCGTTAAAGTATCCGTCTAGGATGTAGACTTCACAGGTTTTCTGTAATCTCATTTTTGTTACACTGCCACGCCGAAACATCAGCCGTATGCGCGCAGCGCAGAGTGGGGAACACTAGCTAACCATCGAGCAAACGACAGGGAATCACATGCACTAACATGCATGCAGCCGGGCCAACTTACAAAGCAAAGAGACGCTCAGATTACAACACACACCACTATATATTTACACAGAACATAGTTGCTGCTGTATCAAAGCTCTGAATATCAAATTCAGCAGCAGTTTTAACTTTGTCAAGATTTGCCATGATAATAATAATTTAAAGTACAGGGTGGGGCTTGGTGGACTTTTATCTAAAACTTGAGGGTGGGTACAGAGTTGCGAGAGTAATATGATAATCTTTCTTTAATTGAGAAAATGTCATCTTAAAAATGATTGATGACTATACAGCTTCCATATACAGTATGCGGCCCAGATTAGAGCAACGACTGATTGAACAGCAACGACTTCGTCAGACCCTGCCCATCTGGATGTTTGCATAACAGCTTTCTGTTGCAGCAGGAGTTAAATATCACATCTAAGTTCTCTCCTCCTCACTCTTCGGTCCGGCAGCTCTTTCTCTCTCTCGACTCCTTCCTTATTTTCTGCTTTCAGCTTTGCGTCAAAAATGGCCACAGCTGGTAAGGTAGGTACTGTATATAATTCAATAAGAACGTATGTAATTACGTACAACTGGGATGTTTTAATTATTTTTTGTAAAGTATAGTGGTTTAAGTACAGTCAAGTATGTATAAGTAGAAAAACAAAACGTACTACAATGCACAAAAAGTTTTAATATAATATTAAGTTGTATTTATATGTTTTTTCAGTGATCATAATATTTTCATAATGCGGATGGGAGGAATGTATCAAGCTGATACCTGACAGTGTGTTTCAGTGCTCTCATGAACGGTGTCAATGTAACTATCTTTGCACATGTTTCTTTCACTCAAAGCAACTTGAGAGTTATGACTTTTACAGCTGTCCCCTCTGCCTCAGTGAAATATTGCATGTACTTTGAGTTTGAAGAGATTTGCGCAGCTGTGGACACTGGCAAAGATGAGGAGGTAGTGAGCCAAAAACCACATCATGAAGGTCGACGTTGGAATTTAAAAAAAGAAAGACCGAAAAAAAAAACTGTTACGTGATGTTTGCTTTTCCAGGAGCAGCAGTGTTAGGGTAATGGAAACCACCTACCACTGTTAACATGTAATGAATAAATGTGCAGCGGATAGGTGAAACCCCTTTGATTATGTTCGCTGTGATGATCATTTGCGTGGTACAAGTCAATGTGGCACCTCTAGATGAGTGTTTGCCTTGAAATCGTGCACAGAGGACGGTAACATTTCATCTCCTTTCCAGAAAACCCATCCTAAAATAGTGGAACTGTGGCAGTAGCACCCAGTAAATTGAGATTTTGCTACCCTGTAGGTGATCAAGTGCAAGGCAGCAGTGGCGTGGGAGCCCAACAAGCCTTTGGTGATTGAGGAGATTGAGGTAGCTCCGCCCCAGGCCAACGAGGTCCGCATCAAGGTGAGAGACGTCCACTATCAGAACACACACACACACACCTGTACACACACGGGAATGTCTTACTGCACATTTGAGGAAGGGTGAATGAATGTTATTCTAACTGAAGATTTTTTGAAGACTTCCCCAACCAGAAATCCATAGTGACATCAACTCATGAAAGCCTTCCTCTGGATATGTAGTGGAGATAAATAGAAGATGGCTCTCCACTGATGTTCATACTGGGCCCAGGCTGTTCTCATCCAGTGTTCGTAGCTGTACCTATGAAAAATAATGGGCTGGAATTCCCAGATATCCCACGAAATGAATTTGTAATTAATCCACCTAATCATGAACCTGACTGTCTTTCACCCTGGAGGCCCCTGTGCCGCTTTCCCCGAGTGCAACAAGAACACTTAACATGCATACTTTAGTAACGACACTTCTCTAGTTATTTTAACCCAAACGACGATCTTTTCCTAAACCTAAGGAGTTTTGTTGTCTAAACCTAACGCAGTATTTCACAATCTTTTCCTAAACCTAACTAAGTAGTTTTGTTGTGTTTAAAGACCAAATTAGAGCTAAAATGTGCCAGATGTAGCCCACACTCAAAATGCAAAATAAGTCTTGAAACAATGGGTTGTTGATTTGACGATACCTATAACCCTTTAAAATGTAGTTTGCTAACAAAATGCCTTTTGGCCTGAGAATTAACATCCCGGTTCTTCTTTAGTTAGTTAGACATGCTAATGTTTGGCATCTTATGCTAGAGCAGATCAACACACAATTGAATCCATTCCTTGGTCCACTGGTACGGTTGCTTTGCTATGATTTCAATTGCGAGTGTTTGAAGGAAGCGCGATACCCAACTTTTGACAAGAAACACTCATCGGTGTTTTCATTGTGTGGCCGTTTGTGTTGGGTGCAGATCGTGGCGACCGGAGTGTGCCACACAGACCTGTATCATCTCTTTGAAGGTATGCATAAAGACGGCTTCCCTGCAGTCCTCGGCCATGAGGGAGCCGGCGTCGTAGAGAGCGTCGGGCCTGGAGTCATTGAGTTTCAACCGGGTCAGTCAAAGCTTACAACCTCAACACTTTCATTTGTCTAACGGCTCAGTGCTTCTTTCCCTGTCAAACCTTGTGGCAGCAATGCTAGCAACGACAACACCAAGGCATGTTTGTGCTACTCATCCCAACAAACCTGTTTTACATTGGATTTGTTGTTTTGTTAGTTGGCCTAAAGTTCCTTGGACATGGCGGCACTGTATTTGAATTTCAGGAGACAAGGTCATCCCCCTGTTCATCCCCCAGTGTGGAGAATGTCGCTTCTGTAAGAGTCCCAAAACCAACCAGTGTGTGCATGCCTGGTGAGCTCATCTTTTTCTTCTCATCTCTTCATTTCATGTGCTCATATTAGGTTATAGACCCATTTGATGGTGCAAATTCACTGTGTCTCTACATATGTCATAGTACTCACTATGTCAGAGGAGCAACTGTAGGTGTTGTCTGATGGTGGCACAGAACACTTTGTTACGGGCTTTGATTTTTTTTGGTTATCTTTTGGCAATCAATATTTATTGCACCCTCTAATGGAACATGGAGCAATGCAAACACCGAGTCTCAAGCAATATTTTCATTCGATCAAATTCTCTACTCAGGGAAGCTGATGTGATGTCAGCCCCAGACTCCAGGTTCACCTGTAAGGGGAAGAAAGTGCTGCAATTTATGGGAACCAGTACATTCTCTCAGTACACTGTTATGAACCAGATGGCTGTGGCTAAGATCGACCCTGCTGCCCCTCTGGACAAAGTGTGTCTCCTTGGCTGTGGGATCTGCACAGGATACGGAGCAGCAGTTAATACTGCTAAGGTGTGTCGGTTTGACTGTCAGGGATGGTGTTACATGTATTGTTGAAGGCTAAAACCTGCATTAGGGAATCCCTCCCCTGCACTGCTCTGTTCAGGCATCTGAAATCAACATACTCTCAGTGGCACCAAAGTATCTAGGGAGAACAAGTGTTTTAAGAACTAAGATGTCTGACCTAAAGAGCCATGTTGACTGAACTCTGTTGTATCGTAGGTGGAACCAGGCTCCACATGTGCTGTGTTTGGTCTGGGAGCTGTGGGTTTGGCTGCAGTCATGGGCTGCAAGGCTGCAGGAGCCAAGAGGATTATCGCAGTTGACATCAATCCAGAGAAGTTTGAGAAGGCCACGGTGTTCGGCGCAACCGACTTCGTGAACCCCAAGGATCACAGTAAACCCATCAGCCAGGTGCTGTCCGAGATGACCGATGGAGGAGTGGACTTCTCCCTGGAATGTGTCGGGAATGTGGGAGTCATGGTGAGTAGCTTTTAAAACCCTTATTTTTCTTAGCTCCTCTCCAGATTTGAGACCCTTCCGGTGACACGCACACTGGCTTTGTGCTGTTTCTCCATCTAGCGCAGCGCCTTGGAGTCTTGTGTGAGAGGTTGGGGCGTCAGCGTGCTGGTTGGCTGGACGGACATGGACGACTTTGCCGCCCGCCCCATTCAGCTCATCTCTGGACGCACATGGAAGGGCTCTCTGTTTGGAGGTGAGACGCCTGTCAGTCAAATATTGTCAAAGTAAAAGGTTGTCATTTTTGAATGGTTGTCATCTCAAAAAGGTGGGTCTTAAAAGTAATAATCGTAGTATGAGCGGCAGCCAAAGTGAGTCGACCTCATTTGGGTCTCAGGTAAGGCCTGCATCCTTTTCTCTTTGACTGGCAACCAAGGTTATACCTCTCATGTATGGCCAAGTAGTAGCTGGCACAGTGACAGTTAACGGCATGTGGATCTCTGCTCTTATTTTAAGTGTGTTATCTGTGGTTCAGGATTTAAGAGTAAGGATGGCGTGCCTCAGATGGTCAAAGCCTACCTGGACAAGAAGGTGAAGGTGGATGAGTTCATCACTCACAACATGACTTTGGCCCAGGTCAACGATGCCATTGAGCTGATGAAGCATGGCAAATGGTAGATGTACACTCCCATTCTTTCTCCTCCATTCGTGACTCAACAACAACACAAGATCAATTAAAAGATGCAGGTCTCCTCATTTCTCTTTTACTTTTGTTCCACAGCATCCGGACGGTCCTGAATGTTTCTCCACAATAGGACCAAGGTGTTGCTTACATGATGCTCTTTAGTGGATTATCTGCTGTGTTCATATAAGTCAAAGCTGGAACATGTCGAAGTGTTTTTAGAGCAAAATAAATGGTCTCAGCATCTGAATGGCTTCCTTGTTTGTGTCCTGGTGTCATTGAGTTGTATGCTGATGATGTTCAAGTGTCTGTTGTGGTCTATCATTTTGTCTTCTACTATCGAAGCAGCAACCATAATTAGAGCTGCTCGACTTCTCTAAATGCTGAGGAAAGGTGCTTCAATGCTTCCTTTCTCATCTCCTTTAGCATAGGCTACACTGAACTAGTAAGTAAAGGAGATAATGGCATCCCACAATTCGTTGACAGCAATATTTAAAGTGATATACACCAATAACATCTGCCATCACATCATTATATAGTGTAAGTAAAGTGAGATTCTCTCAGGACCATGGTTTCCTTTTCCTAAGTCTCTATGAAATATGATCTCTTGACATCACTTTTATTGCTCCAACTCTCTCACTGTTGTGGTACATTTTCTGTCCCAGAACCTGGGAAATGTACTACCTGCAAAGAAATTGTACACATGCAGAAATACAACTTTAACTTTGCACTCTGGTACATGCCTGCATAAATGATAAATGATTAGCTTTATTACTCAAACCCTGGTTCCTATTCTGTCCAACTGAATCACATTTAGTAATATCAGTGTGTAGATTTTATATTACATTGTTCATAGATTTTATCTGGAACTGAAAAGCCCTATAAAGTCTCCCTGACCTACTGAGCAAGTGGTGAAGTTACCTTGGTTGACCCAGTGTTGTGGTTGCCCCATTGGCCATTGCTCTTTTATAATGAACAGACATGAACAGTCCTCATTTACGTCCTTGGGGGGCTTTTGCGCAATCCATCGTTCTTTTACTTTACATTTTTATAATTATTTACTATGATTTCCACAAAATGCACCTTGATTGCCAGCCTCCAACTTCCCCCCTCAAACATACACACATGTACACAGTCTCACATGCACACAATAAGATAGGACACTGACGTTACTGCTTAATGCAACATTTGATTGCCTGTTTTGAAATAAGCTCTCCATTTATGTAGATGGGTACTTAACAGTATTCCATCAAATTGATGCAAAACGAGAGGGCACCATCATGTGACTAAGAAAATATAAATTTCTCCTTTATATATTTTATATTTTTCCTCAACAAGTGATTTATAGAGCAGATATACATGCTGTATCAGCCAAAAAAAAGAGAGTAAACATTGATATAAATTAACTGGTCTGAATAAATCTGACCTTAAACCACGGTCTTTTCCTAAGCCTAACTTAGTACTTTTGTTGTCTAAACCTAACCAAGTAGTTTTGTGGCATAAGTCAACCTAACTACATAAGTGAACCGACGTTGGAAGTTAATTTCAATGAGACACAGTATGCATGTAACGAGGTGAAACTTTATGTTTATTGTGAACACAGAAGTTATTTTGAAAAGATACGCGTCTAAAAACCTGAAATTAACACACCGTCCTCGACCCATTCAAAATTGACCCAAGAGGAGTTTCTAAACCATCAGACTTCGAAGCTCAGGGTCACTGACCAAGTGTCGATGTTTCACGAGTTGGGAGTGAGAATGTGTTGGTTGGACAGAACAATTCACGTTGGTGTTGGTTTGAAAATCAGATTTCCTTCTCATTGTGCTGAACACAGTCCACAGTTTTGACTCTTGGCTAGAGTCTTGGATAGTATAAAAGGCAAAGAAGATAAAGGATATCAAAAGAATAACAATCTAGAACCTCAATTCTGTCTCCTCTGGATGTTTAAGTAGGGTTAGGTATAGAGGCCGGCTCGCCCTGTGCAGAGGTTGACTTTGGGGAACTGGGCCTCGCAGCAATTATGGGCTGTAAAGCAGCCGGGGAAGTTAGGATTATTGGAGTCGATCTCATCTGAATGGTTTATACTGTTGCAATATAAATGCAGGATAACCACCGCTTCACCCAGCTTTTTCTTATATAAGAAACTTTTTTCTCTGGGGAACCATCACCTTCACATGGTGGAGAGGTTTGAGTGCCCCCATGACCCTGAGGGCTATGTTGTCTGGAGCCTAGAGCTCCTGGTAGGGTCTCCCATGGCAAATTGGTCTCAAGCGAAGGGCCAGACTAAAAATGGTTAAAAAACCCCAATGAAAAAACTAAGAAGAGTTGAGGAGACCCTGCCCGAAGGAAGCCCGGGGCCCACCTCTGGAGCCAAGCCCAGTCGGAGGGCCCGACAGCGAGCGCCTGGTGGCCGGGTTTGCCACGGAGCCCGGCCGGGCACAGCCCGAAGCAGCAACGTGACACCCCCCTCCTCTCCATCCTGTGGGCTCACCACCTGCGGGAGGAACCGCTGGGGTCGGGTGCACTGCCCCATGGGTGGCAGTGAAGGCCAGGGACGTCGACGGACCAGACCCGGGAGGCAAAGGCTGGCTCTGGGGTCATGGAACGTAATCTCTCTGTGGGGGAAGGAGCCGGAGCTTGTGCGGGAGGTGGAACGCTACCAGTTAGATTTGGTGGGGCTTACCTCTACGCACTGCATCGGTTCTGGAACCGTACTCCTGGATAAGGGTTGGACTCTTTTCTTCTCTGGAGTTGCCCAGGGTGTGAGGTGCCAGGCGGGTGTGGGGATACTCACAAATCCCCGGCTGAGTGCCGCTGCGTCGGAGTTTACCCCGATGGACAAGAGGGTCGCCTCCCTACGCCTGCGGGTTATGGGGGGGAAAACTCTGACTGTTGTCTGTGCATATGCACCGAACAACAGTTCAGAGTATTCGGCCTTCTTAGAGGCTCTGACTGGAGTCCTGTATGGGGCTCCAGTGGGGGACTCTAGTTCTGCTGGGGGATTTCAACGCGCACGTGGGCAACGATGGGGATACCTGGAGAGGCGTGATTGGGAGGAACGGCCTCCCTGATCTAAATCCGAGCGGCCATTTGTTGTTGGACTTCTGTGCTAGTCATGGATTGTCCATAACGAACACCATGTTCGAACATAAGGATGTTCATAAGTGTACGTGGTACCAGAGCACCCTAGGCCGAAGGTCGATGATCGATTTTGTTATCGTATCATCAGATCTGAGGCCGTATGTTTTAGACGGGTCAAGAGAGGGGCGGAGCTGTCAACTGATCACCATCTGGTTGTGAGTTGGGTCAGAGGGTGGGGGAAAACTCTGGACAGACCTGGTAAACCCAAACAGGTAGTACGGGCAAACTGGGAACGTCTGGAGGAGGCCCCTGTCCGGGAGATCTTCAACTCACGTCTCCGGCGGAGCTTTTCTAGCATCCCTGTGGAGGTTGGGAATGGAACAGGAATGGATGATGTTCAAAGCTTCTATTGCCAAAGCTACGGCGGTGAGCTCTGGTCTCAAGGTCTTAGGTGCCTCAAGGGGCGGTAACCCTCGAACACTGTGGTGGACACCGGTGGTCAGAGAAGCCGTCCGACTGAAGAAAGAGGCCTTCCGGGATATGTTATCCCGGAGGACTCCTGAGGCAGTTGCAAGGTACCGACAGACCCGAAGGGCTACAGCCACTGCCGTGAAGGAGGCAAAGCAGCGGGTGTGGGAGGAGTTTGAAGTAGCCAAGGAGAAGGACTTTCGGTCGGCACCAAGGTGTTTCTGGAAAACCATCCGGAACCTCAGGAGGGGGAAACGGGGAAACATCCAAGCTGTATACAGTAAGGATGGGCCTCTGTTGACTTCAACTGAGGGGGTAATCGGGCGGTGGAAGGAGCACTTTGAGGAACTCCTGAATCCGTGGAGGGGCTGTCTTGGATGACACGTCTCTTCAACATTGTGTGGAGGTCTGGGACGGTGCCTAGGGAGTGGCAGACCGGGGTGGTGGTTCCCCTGTTCAAAAAGGGGGACCACAGGATGTGTGCCAATTATCGCGGTATCACACTACTCAGCCTCCCTGGTAAAGTCTACTCCAAGGTGCTGGAAAGGAGGGTTCGGCCGATAGTCGAACCTCGGATTGAAGAGGAACAATGCGGATTCTGTCCTGGCCGTGGAACAACGGACCAGCTCTTCACTCTCGCAAGGATCCTGGAGGGGGCTTGGGAATACGCCCATCACGCTACATGTGTTTTGTGGACCTGGAGAAGGCTTATGACCGGGTCCCCCGGGAGATACTGTGGGAGGTGCTGCGGGAGTATGGGGTGAGGGGGCCACTTCTGGGGGCCATCCAATCCCTGTACGCCCAAAGCGAGAGCTGTGTCCGGGTTCTCGGCAGTAAGTCAGACTCGTTTTCGGTGAGGGTTGGCCCCCGCCAGGGCTGCGCTTTGTCACCAATCCTTTTTGTGGTATTCATGGACAGGATATCGAGGCGTAGACGTGGGGAGGAGTGTTTACAGTTCGGTGGGCTGAGGATTGCATCGCTGCTGTTTGCAGATGATGTGGTCGTGATGTCTTCATCGGGCTGTGACCTCCAGCACTCACTGGATCGATTCGCAGCCGAGTGTGAAGCGGTTGGGATGAGGATCAGCACCTCTAAATCTGAGGCCATAGTTCTCAGCAGGAAACCGGTGGATTGCCCACTCCGGGTAGGGAATGAGTCCTTACCCCAAGTGAAGGAGTCCAAGTACCTCGGGGTCTTGTTCGCGAGTGAGGGAACAATGGAACGTGAGATTGGCCGGAGAATCGGAGCAGCTGGGGCGGTATTGCAGTCGCTCTACCACACCGTTGTGACGAAAAGAGAGCTGAGCCGCAAGGCAAAGCTCTCTATCTACCGGGCAATCTTTGTTCCTACCCTCACCTATGGTCATGTGGACTGGGTCATGACCGAAAGAATTAGATCGCGGGTACAAGCGGCCGAAATGGGTTTCCTCAGGAGGGTGGCTGGCATCTCCCTTAGAGATAGGGTGAGAAGTTCGGTCATCCGTGAGGGACTCGGAGTAGAGCCGCTGCTCCTTTGCGTGGAAAGGAGCCAGTTGAGGTGGTTCGGGCATCTGGTAAGGATGCCACCTGGGCGCCTCCCTAGGGAGGTGTTCCAGGCACGACCAGCTGGGAGGAGACCCCGAGGGAGGCCCAGGACCAGGTGGAGGGACTATATCTCCAAACTGGCCTGGGAACGCCTCGGGATCACCCAGTCAGAGCTGGCTGATGTGGCTCGGGAAAGGGAAGTTTGGGGTCCCCTGCTGGAGCTGTTGCCCCCACGACCGGATCTCGGATAAGCGGGTGAAGATGAGATGAGATGAGATGAGATGAAGAAACTTTTCTCAAAAAAAAAAAATTCAAACTGGTAGAGTAGATACCCGCACACTTAAATTTCTGCAGAGAACACTTTTTGGTCTAAAGGACATTCATCAGAGCATACAGGGTTCAGGTGGAATGAGAGGTGTAGAAACCAACAAAACACATCCCAATCACTCTATGCAGTAAACCTGGGCACACCCTGGTGGTAGAGGCTCCACCTCCTGTTTACTACAGCTTTAAAGTGTTGATTGTACTACTGAGAGGTTTACAAGTGGACGCCACATTTACACAACACAAAAAAGGGGGGCCAAAAGGAGGATCTATGGAAAGAAAGATATGCCAAAGGGAGCTTTTTTGGATTGACACTTTAGATACACTTCGGCCGATGGGCCTCAATGAGGATTTTGATATGAGTGTTATGCTGTAATTCAGACATAGGCGTTATGCTGTAATCCAAGTTATTTATTGTAGAATTTGGGATCTATGTTTTAATGCCCTGCCTGAAGTCCCTTCATAGCCCCTTGTTCTATACTTGTTTAATTCTTGCTTTTTTTCTTATAGATCTGGGGAAATTTGATTAACGATGACTCAGGCCTGATACCTCTCAAAGCCCCATTTACTGTGTGATGAAATTATATGATATTATTATAGGGTGCTCCGTGATTGTATATGTTTTTTGTCTGTGTACACTGTGCTCCACCCCCTTTAGTATATTAAGCACTTTAAAACTGTAGTTAACAGGAGGCGGAGCCTCTACCACCAGGGTATGCCCAGGTTTACTGCATAGAGTGATTGGGATGTGTTTTGTTGGTTTCTACACCTCCCATTCCAACTGAACCCTATGTATGCTCGCTAAAAATAAATGCAACATAAAACCATAGGTCCAAGGTCTCTTGTTGTCTCCTCCCCACTTCTGTCCTGCAGCCGCTCTCTTAACTCCTCTCTTGTTTGTTAGCCTCCTCTCTTACAGCTGGTAAGGTGAGTACAATCCAACATATTTTGTGGTGTGCTTATTCGTTTTTAGTTGGGTTTTTTGCACTACGTTTCTACAGGATCTCATTTAGTGGTTTATTTGGGGTGAGGTTTTTAATGAGACATGTAGAATAAAATGTTGTTTATGAAATATCACAATTCTAATCTTAGCTTTGGTTACTTTTTCTGATGGAAGCGTTCATCACACATGATGGGTTGGGAAGATGAAAATCTGACTGATTATGGTTTTCACAGCGTCTGGCTAGGATAAATGGTGTAGTTTTCGCGCTTCTTTAAAGAAATCATGCTTTTAGATCCTGTCTGGGGGTTTTGGGGTTCAGAGGGTTATATATAAAGTACCTGTCTTTCTGTCTCTTTCTTTATTCATGTCTGTCTCTGTCCTCTCTGCTTCAGTGAAATATCTCGTCCTATTTTGACCTTGCACAGTTTTGAAGTATCAGTTTTGTGTAACTGTATAACAGTCAAGGCTGAGGGAATAGTTAGCCAAAATGTAAAAAAACAAAACAACACTTAATTAATAAGTATCTGAGACAACTGTCGCTTTTCATGTTTGCATTTAGAGGAGCAGCTGTGTCAGAGACAATGAAACCACTAGCTGTCAAAACATAACAAAAAAAAAGTTTTTTGACGTGAAACCCAAACTAATTTGCAATGTGGCAGTCAGTTGATCTGACGTTGAATTTTGAGTTTGCCTTCAATTTTAACACATAGGATTGCAAAATAATATCCTGTTCTTGCTAATGTAGCATGTTTCTTTTTACAGTCTCATAAAGTTCTGTCTATACTCATGCATGGCGCAAGCCTATGCAGGTGGTACGCAAGCTCCGAGCAAGATCGTTTCTACTCTAGATTATTCGCATGCAATAATCGCATTCTCCAAAATGCCAGAGGGTAAATTCATGTGGTGTCACTGCCCTGTAGGTCATCAAGTGCAAGGCAGCAGTGGCGTGGGAGCCCAACAAGCCTTTGGTGATTGAGGAGATTGAGGTAGCCCCGCCCCAAGACAATGAGGTCCGCATCAAGGTGAGAGACGTCCACTAACTATCCATTTAGTGATATGTTTGATATTAACGCTACATAAAAATGATAATATGATATGAAAGTGTTGCTAGTCCTGCTGAACCCAGTGAGAGTGAATTACCATCAGTTTTTAATCCTTTGTGTTTTCATTGTTTGCTTTCTGTCTTCGTTGCAGATTGTGGCAACTTCGGTGTGCCATTCTGACCTGTACCACCTGTTGGAGAGTATGCCTAAAGACGGATTCCCAGTAGTCCTCGGCCACGAGGCAGCCGGCATCGTAGAGAGCGTCGGACCTGGAGTCACTGAATTTCAACCAGGTCAGTTTCGAATAGTACAATATTTTGGAATGAATGCTTCTTTGCACTTTCTTGAGAGTGAGATGAGAAGATTGATATGTCTCATGTCTGTGTGTTGAGTACGGAGCTCAGACGTGTTTAGCTTAGCATAGCTAAGCTTAGCTTAGCGTAAAGTTTGGAAACAGCTAGCTTGGCTCTGTCCAAAGTTCAGAAATAAAGGGACATAGCTGTTACGTTTTGTTCAAAGATGTTTTGACTTTTTGAAACAGACCTCTTAAGGTCACTATGAACAATATGTCTCCTTAATCTGTACATTAACAGTTTTACAGGTATTAGTGAAAATATATGAGGGTTGTAAATTGAGGCCACTCTGTGCCATTGTTTTGCAACATAATGAAAGTTAGAGATTAATGTGACTATAACATTGTTTTTGTCTTTCAGGAGACAAGGTCATTCCTCTGTTCAACTCCCAGTGTAGAGAATGTCGCTTCTGTAAGAGTCCAAAGACCAACCAGTGCGAAAGAGGATGGTGAGCTCAATAAGCACGAATACACTCTTCTGTCTCAACTATTGATTTTATTCCTGCTGGATATGTTCAAACGCTTCTAGACAAACATCGTATTCAACAGTTTTCTATCAGTATAGCTGTTACAGTTGCTATACAGGGATTGGAGCCAAATGCAAACAGTTGTAGGCAGCAAAATGAATTCAGTGGTTTATTGTAAATGGCTTACAGGCAGAGAGTCCAAATTGCAGGAAGGTAACATGCAGACGGAACACAGCATTGCCACAATGATGACTCAAGCGAGTACCCTCAACAGATGACTGTGAGATGTCAGGGTGGCTCCCCGAACAGTTCTTTGAAGGCTTGGAGGATGTGGGCAGCTGCTTCGCCGACTCAGAAAAAGCAGGATCTGGACAGGCGGGTAGCAGGAAAGCCAGCTCAAGACAGGAAGGTAGCAGGCTTGGGCTGAGGGCTGGGAACCTGGGGCTGAGAATCAGGGGTGTTGGGGAAGTCTGTGATCTACACAGATAACAAGCTTTGAGGACACTATACTGCGTTCCACAGAAACGCAGATTCACTATTACGGGCCTTGTTACAGTAATCTCTGAGGCAAAGGATGGTAGAAATCTGCTCGCATAGAAAATCAAAAAGTGTTTGCTGGGTCCAGGACTGGTCAAATCACACAGTTGGTATGTAGAGACGATTAAAGAACTGGTAACAGGTGTGTGAATGGATGACGATGGGAAAAGCGAAATGTTGCAAATATTCATTGAACCTTCTAATACATGAGAGCAGTGCTCAAATTGTTATTCAGGTTTTTTTCACATCAAAACATTGTCTTGTTCAGGTCCGTTGGTCGTCGGCAGGAAATGTCCTCATTAGACTCCAGGTTCACCTGTAAGGGAAAGAAGGTGCTGCAGTTTATAGGAACCAGTACATTCTCTCAGTACACTGTTATGAACCAGATGGCTGTGGCTAAGATCGACCCTGCTGCCCCTCTGGACAAAGTGTGTCTCCTTGGCTGTGGGATCTGCACAGGATACGGAGCAGCAGTTAATACTGCTAAGGTGTGTCTGTTTGACTGTCAGGGATGGTGTTACATGTATTGTTGAAGGCTAAAACCTGCGTTAGGGAATCCCTCCCCTGCACTGCTCTGTTCAGGCATCTGAAATCAACATACTCTCAGTGGCACCAAAGTATCTAGGGAGAACAAGTGTTTTAAGAACTAAGATGTCTGACCTAAAGAGCCATGTTGACTGAACTCTGTTGTATCGTAGGTGGAACCAGGCTCCACATGTGCTGTGTTTGGTCTGGGAGCTGTGGGTTTGGCTGCAGTCATGGGCTGCAAGGCTGCAGGAGCCAAGAGGATTATCGCAGTTGACATCAATCCAGAGAAGTTTGAGAAGGCCACGGTGTTCGGCGCGACCGACTTCGTGAACCCCAAGGATCACAGTAAACCTATCAGCGAGGTGCTGTCCGAGATGACCGATGGAGGAGTGGACTTCTCCCTGGAATGTGTTGGGAATGTGGGAGTCATGGGGAGTAGCTTTTAAAACCCTTATTTTTCTTAGCTCCTCTCCAGATTTGAGACCCTTCCGGTGACACGCACACTGGCTTTGTGCTGTTTCTCCATCTAGCGCAGCGCCTTGGAGTCTTGTGTGAGAGGTTGGGGCGTCAGCGTGCTGGTTGGCTGGACGGACAAGGACAACTTTGCCGCCCGCCCCATTCAGCTCATCTCTGGACGCACATGGAAGGGCTCTATGTTTGGAGGTGAGATGCCTGTCAGTCAAATATTGTCAAAGTGACAGGTTGTCATTTTTGAATGGTTGTCATCTCAAAAAGGTGGGTCTTAAAAGTAATAATCGTAGTATGAGTGGCAGCCAAAGTGAGTCGACCTCATTTGGGTCTCAGGTAAGGCCTGCATCCTTTTCTCTTTGACTGACAACCAAGGTTATACCTCTCATGTATGGCCAAGTAGTAGCTGGCACAGTGACAGTTAACGGCATGTGGATCTCTGCTCTTATTTTAAGTGTGTTATCTGTGGTTCAGGATTTAAGAGTAAGGATGGCGTGCCTCAGATGGTCAAAGCCTACCTGGACAAGAAGGTGAAGGTGGATGAGTTCATCACTCACAACATGACTTTGGCCCAGGTCAACGATGCCATTGAGCTGATGAAGCATGGCAAATGGTAGATGTACACTCCCATACTTTCTCCGCCATTCAGGATTTACTAACCGGCTAGACAGGTCTGAATGTTGTTTGTTTTTGCTCTGTAGCATCCGGACGGTCCTGAGTGTTTCCCCACAATAAGACCACTGCGTCACTTCCAGCCACGCAAAAAATCATTTCATGGCGAGCAGCTATGTTGTACCAGATCTCAACACTGTATGCATACAATGCACATAATAAAGAGATCTATCAAATAATGCACAGTCTACGTGCCTGACTTTGAACATTCAACACTATTCAGGGGATTTCCTGGAGATTGTGAGAATCATGTGCAGAGTTCACACAAGGACACCAGATCAGTGGTTTTCCTGTTGCTGTTCTTGTCAGTCAAAATAGTTTTAGGTCAGATGTATTATTATTATTGTGATTATTATTAAATTATTGCATTTGTACATATCTGATTTGTTCTCCGTTAAGAAAAATGAAAGAAATTCATACGATGCTAGCAGTATAGATATACAGTATATAGCATCTGCATCCTGTCATAGCAAAGTAGACACACACTCAACCCAGACAGCAACCTGCTACAAAACGCAGACTTTGGACTTTGGACAATTATATTAATAATCTACAGCGTGTAGATCCACTTCTATTAAAAAGTTATTTAAGGTCAGCTTTTCCTTATTTGGCTTCTTCACAGTCCAACACTATGTACTTTGCACTCATAGTTGTTCCTGATTTAAGACTTTTATATATATATATATATATAATGTTTAGAGGTTTTTTTTTTTATTCTACTTTAAAGTTAATACTTTAACTTGTGATATTTGACTGTAATATATAACTAAGTGAGAACGTCGCAACCCTTTTAATAGGATAGCATTATGTTTAATCATGTCACCAGGCAAAAAATTGAAATCACCAACGGATCTGTATTTGTATTTCATCCATATCGGCAACGTGCATAGCAAAATGAATAAAAAACATTCTTCTCTCATAACCAGGACATTGTAATCATAAAAGAGAGAACTACACATGAAGGCTGTGATCATTATGTAAACTTCAACATCTGAGTTGAAATCATTGACTCCACCAACCTCCCATCAATCTTCAGCAATAAACTTGGCAAACTGTGAGAAGAAGGCAATGAGTGCTAGCCAATCAGAGGCAGAGTAGGGCGGGTCTTTGTGGTGTTTGTGGATGAGAGGTCACATATCCAAAGAACTCTAGCACACTTATTGCGAGTGTACTATTGGTAAAGCTACCGCGGATCAAAGCACTTGCGTCTAAGGTTGCTTACCCCTGCCCTACAGCAATGCATTTCCACTCAAGGGTTCACTCCAGGTTTATGTTATGAAAGATGTTCATGAATATCTAACTCAAGATTGCACAATGCCTTTTTTTTCTAAGTGTCCTCATGAAGTGAGGTGTGAAATATGCATTTTTGAACACTGCCCTGCCCAACAGACGCTGTTCAGATGTTATCACTTTGTGAGGCCACCTGATATTGCAGACATCGCTACTTCTCTCTTCTGAGTAAATAAGCTCATTTACACTTTTCCCAAAATATTGGAAAATCAGAATACCTTTCTCTTCTGTAGATGGCTCACCCATTATCCCCGGTTTGAACCCAGGTGTGCCCAGAGACAATGTACTTGTAGTCCAAAAGCTGTAAAGTGGTTAATGTGGGTTGGGAGGGAGTGGAGATATTGAACTGCGTACGTGGTCATTTCAGTCAGGAACACTTTCGTCATAGATTGTAACCATTCATTGCAACAAATGGAAATACAGTTAAACTTGGCGCTGATGGCTCCGCTCTTTTGAATGCTCCCCGGATTAGCCAGCAGCTACCATGCCAAAACAGAGAACACCAAGCAACAACCCCCAAGGGTTTACAGGAATGAGCCAGAAGTACATTTTTTAAATACATTTCAACCATTTGCCAAGAAAGATGAACTAAAAAAGGGTGGTGGCTGGGGTGGAGGAGGCAAAGCTTTGCCAGCAGTACGGTCTGTAACAGCGTAGGTGTAGAATGAATCGGTGAGGAGCTAGTCATATTTAAATTAACCTCCTTGTAGTGAGAGTGGGCTGTGATTGGCTCCCTGTCAGCTGGTTACAGCTGGGGGCGTATGACTTCCATGTCCTGCATGAACTAACGCGATGCTTCATTTCAGGAAGCCCCTGCCTGATCATGAAGTCAAGCTGTTTTCTTCCCATTATCAATAAATCCAGCGTGACTTTTCTCCTCCACACTCCTCCAGCTGTACTGCTCTCTTGACTCCTCTCTGGCTTGTATACCCTTATCTTTGCAGCAATAATGGCCACAGTTGGAAAGGTGAGTATAATCTAACATGTGGCCGCTCATATGTATGCAGTGTTTTTCTTCTTTTTGTTCTTTGTTTTTTCGCAATATTTACATGATATGTGACATAGGCAATGTTCTGTGTATTTAAGCACTCACACTAAAATGAAAGTGCCATTCACGATATAGCAAAACATCAGAAATCAATGAAACTGTATCTCATTAGTGAATGATCATTTAACCCGATTTTCATGAAGAATATTTTGCATTGGAATGTGCAGAATGTATGTAGTGCAGTTCACATGTGTGAGGCTGATTCAGGGGGTTGGAGTGTGCTTTCCTGTGCAGTATTTCCCAGCATATCGGGTTACAGATAACTCATATTACGTAATAGCCTTATTTAATAACTTGAGGGTATCTTAACCCTAAAGTGCCCTTTCTTTTTGTCTCTAACTTTCCATTTCTGTCTCTCTGTCCCTTCTGTCTCAGTGAAATGTCTCAAGTCCTGGCTTGGCACAGTTTGAAAGTATCCAGTCAGATAAAACATTCTAGTGGAAGACCAAGATTTCATTATATGTCCTCAGCAGATTAAAGAAAATACTTCTGAATTCAAGACAAACCGCTTGATTCATCAAATCTGACACAAACTGAATTACTCTGCGGTTTAAAGGCGCAAATCAAAAATTATGTTCGTCAAATAACTCTTGTGTGGACTTTAAACTGTTCCTTTTTATGTTTGCTTGGTCAGCTATATCAGAGATATGGAAACCACTTACCATTAACATGAACAAGTAATAAGATAATACAAAAAAATGGAGTGAAGTGAGGACGTGAAACCCATTTGTTTTTCCTCAATGTGACATACAGTCAAGGTGAAAAGCTGACAACATGTTGCTTTACCATATACCTTTCATCAAAGAATCGTGGCACTGTTGATCCTTAGTTTGAAACCGTTCCTAATATGGTTTAACAGTCCCCAGTAATATTGGTCATATCTCATTGCTGAGTAATTTCATGTGGTGTCACTACCCTGTAGGTGATCAAGTGCAAGGCAGCAGTGGCGTGGGAGCCCAACAAACCTTTGGTGATTGAGGAGATCGAGGTAGCCCCGCCCCAGGCCAACGAGGTCCGCATCAAGGTGAGAGACGTCCACTATCAGAACACACACACACATATGTACACACACGGTTCATGTTAAGGTTGCAATATGCTAAGTAGTGCTATATATTGTGATGTATTGCAATGTATTACCTTTTTTCAACTGCAAACTATGCAGTTTGTCAACATCTGTTGTATCTAATAACATGACGTTATCCCTCCGTTCATCTCACTTAAATCAGCAGCAAAATGGGTTTAGTCACTCAAGCAGACAGACTGACCAACACTGCCATAAAAACCTGTCGTAAATGTTGCACCATGCACACGACAAACTGGACTGTTTGTATTACAGTCTACACACTCCAATCCCGCTGACTTTACCCATGACTGCACCAGAAAGAAACTCACCACCATGTAGTTGACTTGGAAGCAACTGTTTCCAAAAGGTTTAGTTTGTATTTGCAATATTAATAGTTTTTATTTTAATACATCGATACTTGCATCGAAACAATATTGCCAATATCTCGATGATATGCTTTTTTGATTTTCCCTTCCACTCATATACAGTTTGAACCACAATAAGAGCTGCTGTCTTTGAGATCATTTCGGAGGCGTGTTCTTCTCTCTGTTGTTTCCTGTAGTTTGCGATCAACTCTTCTGTTTTGCTGACAGTGAGATGGAGTTTGTTGTCCTAGCAACAACTTATCAGGGCGCTGACCTCCTCTCTGAAGGCCACCTCATTGCCGTTTGGTGTTTAGGCCTCTGACAGTCCCAGGTCTCTGAGCTTGATGAGGAGCTTGGAGAGCTATTCAATGCTATTGAATGCTGAACAAGTCAATGAACAGCATTCTCTTATGTGTTTCTCCCCCAGCTGGGAGGTGGCAGGGTGGAGGGGCCTCTCCAACTTCTATTACTTACGTGCATACCTGGATTTCCTGTATTCGTCCAAATTACCCAGTTGTTGGGCTTCGGATTTGGAAGTGTTTTGTACAGGAACCTTTGCTACAGCCTCATTGATGCTTTTGCCGATATAGCCAATAGCCGATGCTGTTGTCCAGTCCAGGCGGTTGAATCGAGAGACCCAACGAAACAATGGCTGAGTCCGGGATCATGAAACCCGTAACGTTACAGTTCTTAGTGTCACATTGAAAAGCTGCTCCTGGGTTATCCAGTGACCCCTTTGTCCTACATTCCTGGGTTGAACAACAAGTAATCCAAGCCATTGACTTTCCTTAATAATTGTTGAAAATGTTGTCCACCAAGGATACGATGTGCAGAAGTTGTTCTCTATCATATTATATTATAGGGTTTGCTTGGGCAATGTACATGATTGGAAAAAGAGAAAGTTAATAACAAAAAAATATCACAGTTAAAGATGAAAAGTCTGAAGTTGAGGATACGGCGCCATGTTTCCCACATATCCACGGTGTGTTACGGCACTTCTTTATGTCACACTTCCCTGTTACTGCCAATGTGTTACAATGTTGTATAAAAAGTTATATATTTGATATTCCAAATAGCTGTAGCAATATAATGTTAAAGTTTTGCTCGTCCTGCTGAACCCACTGAGAGTAAACACTCTCTTGTTACTCGTCTTTGTCTTTTCAATGTTTGGTTACTGTCTTCGGTGCAGATTGTGGCGACTGCCGTGTGCCACACGGACCTGCACCACCTTTTAGAGAACATGGATGAAGAAGGCTTCCCAGTTGTCCTCGGCCACGAGGCAGCCGGCATCGTAGAGAGCGTCGGGCCTGGAGTCACTGAATATCAGCCAGGTCAGTTTGGAATGATGCAATCTTTTGGAATAAATGCTTATTTGCTTTCTTTCCAAGAGTGAGATGAGAAGATTGAGATGTCTCATGTCTGTGTGTTGAGTACGGCACTTAGACAAGTTTAGCTGAGCTTAGCTGATCCTAGCTTAGCTTAGCTTAGCGTGACTGGAAACAGCTAGCCTGTTTCTTTCCAAAATTCATATATATAGTGAACAATACGTTTGGCCCACGTGACCAAAACTACTAAAGCTCACTATTAGCAAGTTGCATCTTGATAATTTAGTCATTAACAAAAATGTAAAAATGTCTAATTGGGATGTTAGTGAAAGTGTATGAGGGATGTCAATTGAGGCCGAACTGTGCCATTCAGCCAATGTTTTTTAACACCATTCTAAGAGTTGGCCTAAATTAATTTGAAATGGCAGCATGGCAATATTGTGTCTGTCTTTCAGGAGACAAGGTCATTCCTCTGTTCATCTCCCAGTGTAGAGAATGTCGCTTCTGTAAGAGTCCAAAGACCAACCAGTGCGAGAAAGCATGGTGAGCTCAATAAGCACTCATCTCCTCTCTTGCACTCCGTTTCTCTTCAGTCTTAACTTTTCATTTCATTCCTCTTGGGTGTGTTCATACGGTTACAGACAAGACATTATATTCAACACATATCTGTCAGTGTAGCAACTTTAGATGTTGTCTGACGATACCATGGTACAGATAGTTGAGATCTTTGTTCTTATTTTGTTCTTCATTCCAACCATAAAATATGATCTATTTTACTCTTACAACTATTTGCTGCAAAAAATAATAATGAAAAAAATAATGCTGCAGTTGCAATTTATTTCAACAAATTCTCTATTCAGGGTTGGTCGTCACAACGTGTTGTTAGGCCCAGGCGCCAGGTTAACCTGTAAGGGGAAGAAACTGCTGCAGTTTACAGGAACCAGTACCTTCTCTGAGTACACTGTGGTTAACCAGATGGCTGTGGCTAAGATCGACCCTGCTGCCCCTCTGGACAAAGTGTGTCTCCTTGGCTGTGGGATCTGCACAGGATACGGAGCAGCAGTTAATACTGCTAAGGTGTGTTTGTGTACACACACCACTCTGTACAACATCCGACATCTGAAATGCAACACACTGTCAGCGATACCAAAGTATCTAGGAAGTGTTTTAAGAGCTAAGAGGTCTGACCTAAAGAGCTATGTTGACTGAACTCTGTTGTATCGTAGGTGGAACCAGGCTCCACATGTGCTGTGTTTGGTCTGGGAGCTGTGGGTTTGGCTGCAGTCATGGGCTGCAAGGCTGCAGGAGCCAAGAGGATCATCGCAGTTGACATCAATCCAGAGAAGTCTGAGAAGGCCACGGTGTTCGGCGCGACCGACTTCGTGAACCCCAAGGATCACAGTAAACCCATCAGCGAGGCGCTGTCCGAGATGACCGATGGAGGAGTGGACTTCTCCCTGGAATGTGTCGGGAATGTGGAAGTCATGGTAGGGATTCCATATAGTTCAAGGATATATTGAAGAGGTGTGACTTAACTATCAAAACAGGTCCTTTCATCTAATCAAAGTAAACTGAACCCATTCCTTCCATTCATGAATTCACCAAGCCCACATTTCCTTAGCTAGTCCAAAGATTTGGACCAGCGCCCTTCTGGTAAAAAGCCCACTGACTTTGCGCTGTTTCTCCATCTAGCGTAGTGCCTTGGAGTCTTGTGTGCAAGGTTGGGGCGTCAGCGTGATGGTAGGCTGGACAGACAAAGAAGATTTTTCTGCCCGACCCGTTCAGCTCATCGGTGGACGCACATGGAAGGGCTCCGCATTTGGAGGTGAGACAAATATGAACATCACTCTGGTAACTAAATGGCTGTGGGCTTATGTTCTGCAACTCTATAGTTAATTTTACTCTGGATACTCTTTGCTGAAGTGATTGTGTGCCTCAGGCTTTAAGGGTAGGGATGCCGTGCCTCAGATGGTCAAAGCCTACCTGGACAAGAAGGTGAAGGTGGATGAGTTCATCACTCACAACATGACTTTGGACCAGGTCAATGAAGCCATTGAGCTGATGAAGCATGGCAAATGGTAGATGTACACTCCCATTCTTTCTCCTCCATTCATGACTCAACAACAACACAGATCAATTAAAAGATGCAGGTCTCCTCATTTCTCTTTTACTTTTGTTCCACAGCATCCGGACGGTCCTGAATGTTTCTCCACAATAAGCTAAACATGTCAAGAGCAAAATAAATGGTATAAACAGCTTTCTTGTTTGTGATGTGATTTTGTTGTGTATATCTACATGTCAAAACTATCATGTTATAGGTGCTACATGAATGCAGGTCCATTTACTACTCATTGTGTTTAGTGCGACCACAGTTTTAGGTAAATTTGAACAGACCATCTCAGTTATATCAATGTCAACTACTTCAACTTGGCATCCAGTATTTTAAATTATTATTCAAATATATGTCCAACTGTAGTCTTGGCTGGGAAGCTGATTAGCTGCTCCTAGCTTGTTAACTGGTCCATTTAGAAGCTGATGTGGTCCTTAATCCTCATTACCACTAACAGCATCCTGTCTGCCATGCAACACATCCTCATACGGGTTCGTATGATATCTTTAAAAAAATGAACTCCTAATTTTTTGGGCGTTTTCCTTGTTCACTTTGTTTCTCGTTTTTTTCTCTACCTTTTTAACAATAAGAAACTATGAACAATACCTTTTGTATTTGACTACATAGAGGGCTGACTAAATGTGATTTCCAGTTGGACAGAATGAGGTTTGAGTGAAATATGTGGATGGGGCGCCGGTAAAAGTGCGATTTTTTTAAATATTTTTTTGTATAAATAGACCAATTTGGGATATTTTGCATATAAGAGAACAATCGACACAGGGACACAATATTACCGTAATAAGAACTTAACACTTTTTAAAATTTCAACATGCTTCTTTCACAAATTCAAAAGAAGTGCATTCACTGAATGAGCAGTAGAGAAGGTGTAAATTGACCACAAACACTGTTCAACACTGTCAATGACAAGCTTACAAGTAGTAGAGATGGTATTTCTACTACTGCTACTGCACGCTGGCAATCTGTCATACTCCATACTGTCCTCACTGCTGACAGTATCCCAGGGTTCTGCAAAGCATCAATTGTTTAATAAAGTGACTGTAATTGTAATTAACTATTTGAAAACGGTGAATTTACTGTTAAGTTACGCTTCAATGTTTGTTTCCATGTGTTCACATCATAATTCTGTTAGCCTACTCTTTCCACTATGTAAACTTTCCCCTGGCAATAAATGGATCGAACTGATTCCAGACCAGCTGAAGCTCTTGGATGTTGTGTTGTAGGTGCAGTAGCATGGGAGGCTGAGAGGTGCACCGTAACTTAAAGAATTCATTTACATTCACCAATTAAGAGTTTTGTAGGTTTACAAATATAGTTGAAGAGAACTCGTCACTTGCAATGTGATCATTTTGTCACCCAGGCGTGTTCCACCACATGCCACTTTATACATTTTTCCTGCCCCTCTGACAGCATGAGTCCACCACTGATATAAACATATAACATATAACATGTATAATCTGTGTTGATGAGGATGACTAGTAGGATCAGTCATTTCCTAAAATAGTTGGGACACTGTAGCTTTTAGCAAAGATTACTCAAACAAGAGGAGAGAACATGTGTTGGGTACCATTTTCATTGGCCACTTCATCCACATTTGGTGCTCTTTATTTATTTCATTCTGGCAGCAGGACGAGTTGTAAATATAACCTAAACAGAATAAACTACAGTTTGTGGTGTTCATGGTAATGAAGGACCACGACACCCAACGCAACAGTGTTCCTTGCTCTTACGTTATGTTTTTCCTTTGTTTCATGTCATTCACACACGTTTAATGTTTCCTGTTTTATTTTGTTATTCACAGAGCACTTCACTTCCTGCTTTTGGGCAGGCAAGTTTTGATTGCCTGCCCCACCCTGATTAGTTTCACCTGTCCCTCATTAATCCTAGAGACGCTTCACCTCCTGCTCACCTGTTCTTACTTCCCTAATCAGTCATTCAGTACAAAACCAGTCACTTGGTTCAATGGATTATTTCACACAGTGTCAGCATTTATACTGAATAATCTTACTTTGGGTTTGAGCTGGCAGATGATGGGCCTCATGCAGGCATTATTTAAATTCCTCATGTCAACTTGATAAAGGCCAGCTGTTTGTGAGTAGGTCTGTTTGTGATCAACACCCCAAAGCTGCTATTGACAGACTGCATGCATCAATCAGTTTGCAGGTTTGATTCTCAAAAATGTCTCTCAATAGTTAAAAGAAGCATTCGTCAAAATGTATCAGATATGTAAGATATTTATGGGACTATCGAGAGCCTGCCATTGCAGTACTGTGACAGAAATAATTGTGTGACATGAAGTTGGATTCCAAAAAACATCCCGGATTGGATTCAGTCATATCAACATGACATTACACAGCCCCATGTCCGTTAGTGAAATACGAAATCACGAAATGCAATCTATAGGTTTCATGTTCACAAAGTTTTTGGTGTCGCTTGGAACAACTTTTTTTTTGGACAAAATTACGTTGCTACACAAAAGTTTAGGCTTTAGGCAAATGAAGTTCTAGCGTAAGTTCAGTCAGGAAGACTCTACTCTTGCATGCCTAAACTCATAGTTTATTTCCCATATCTGCCAATCACTCCTAACACATGCACACTATTTCCTTGTTGTTATTGTTTGGGGCTGTTGATCATGATATCAGCTGTCTTGATCATCTGGTCTCTTGTATCCAATAGCACAACGACACAATTACATCGTTGGCCTATCATCAGCTGCTGTCTCTCTTAAATATGATTGTCTCTCTACCTTCAGTACGTTCATGCTGCTGTTACGCAACCTTACCCATCTCTGCCCAATCTTTGCAGATCCATCATCTTCACCAACTCATCATTCTATCAGCCTCATCAGCCACCACCACCACCAATGTCTGGACTCCACGGGGGGATTTGTCTTGCTGCTGCTCAGGGCAGACTCCTCTCCATTACAAATCTCCCGGTAGAGTCTAAGCACCAAAGACTCTGAAGACTTTATCATCACATATCATTTGTTCACAATAAACAATTATCTTTTCTTTATCTGACTTGTCTCTCCTGATTGATCTAAACCACATAGTTAGGTTTCAGAAAAACATTGTTGTTGGGCTAAAAATAACTACATACACTTATTCTTGGGCAACAAAATGAATGCTAGGTTTAGGCAACAAAACCACGTAGTTGGGTTATTGGTAAAATCGTCACTAAGGTTAGGTTTATGCAACAAAACCACAACAACAAAACCAAATACGGTGTTGGACACCAGGTTGAGAGTCCTGTGGATGCATTTTATTTTGTGTGTCCATCACGAAAAAGTATCTTGATTAACTCTCCATTGACATTGCGTTCGTCTTGACCATCACGGGAAACAATGACAATTTGTGTCCCTGTACACAAACCAATTGATTGCATTGAACTATTTCCCAACCTGCCACAATACTGGGCTGGAAGTAACATGTGATATTACATGGTTTTACCAGATGGTGGTAACCTGAATCAACCTTCTGAGGAAGTTGTCAGAATGTGAGAATTTGGTCATCATTTTTCTGTGGGTTTATTACAATGAGCAACCCCTTTTCATATACAAGTAGTCATGTGAACCATTCTTATTGTAAGAAATATTGATCATAGCAGCATTAAACACACACAGTTGCTCCCATTAAAGCATAATTATTCTTAAATCAAACTAATTTTTTGTATTTAACCATTCCTGAAAAACACAAAGGATCAATGAAGATGTGTGTCAAATGCGCTCCTCAGGGTCTTTCCTCCAATTTATCCACCCATCAATGAGTCCACTAACTAAACCAATCTGTCTACTCCAATCACAATGAAACATTCACTACATTTTATTTTACATGTAATCCAAACGACTGTCGAGGCAATTTTGTTCTTCTTTTGCCTGAACTAACTTCCTGTGATGAAGGACGTTTATTTTGAAGAGATACTATGCATGTAACGAGCGGAAACTGACGCGGCGTCCTTGACGCGTCCAAAACTGACGCCAAAAGGTGTACAAAGAGCGTAAAGTGAAGTAAACGTATTCCTCCAAACCCAAGACAATATTATCTCATGGGAGGCGATAAAGTCACCTTAACCCTATATCTTGTTTGTCCCACAACAAGACGTGCTGTTTTTTACATTTACGTTTTTTTCTAGGAATTACAGAGCAAAAATTTGAATTAGTCAAAAAGCACTTGTTTTTCATATTCAAATGAAACTCACCACAGATGTGTTCTGGTTTCTCGATGCTCTGTGATTGTCAGGTGGCTCTTCCTCTCACAGTTAAGTATACCGCTCACGCCCTGTGGACTGGTAATGTTGCGCCTGCGTCCCCAAATGGTACATTTTGCATACGTCTAGAAGACAAACTTTTGTTTAAGATGTGTGTTACAAAAAAAATTCAGTTGAAGCTCGCTTCAACCGAGTTAGGGTTCTTTTGATCCCCCACTGCATGATGTCCAAAATCTAAACTTCAAGTCACTTCAAATGTGTTTGCTGAATAAATAAGCTCATTTACATTTTACCCAGGATGCAAGAGGTGACAGCGTTCTCAAACTGGTGGTAGAGAACATGAACTAGGAGCTGGGATTGGATGAATTTGTGACTCAACTCTGCCCTTCGAGACATCTCGTGAACACTGTCCCTCTGGGTTTTGTCTGTCTTACTGCTGCCCTCCAAAGCTGAGATGGGATTTTGTAATGATTTGCCCGCCGAGGAAATTTTTTTTCAAAAAAAAGTTGTTTCAGAAATGTGTGACTCGAGTGAAATAGATCTCATCATCTAAGTCCCAAACTCCTTTTCTCTTATGTAAGTCAATAAATCTCGACAGCTGCTAGTTTATTTCACACAGGCTCCACATCTGCTGTCCAGATGTGGGTAGGAAATCAAGAAACTGATGACATGGCTGCAGGAATTTATAAGAAATTGATTTTCCCACATCCCAACATGTGGGATTTACAACTAAAGTAAAAAAACATTCATAGCCGTCGCCCATATCAAAGCCGTTTTAATGCCCTGCCTGAAGTCCCTTCATAGCCCCTTGTTCTATACTTGTTTAATTCTTGCTTTTTTTCTTATAGATCTGGGGAAATTTGATTAACGATGACTCAGGCCTGATACCTCTCAAAGCCCCATTTACTGTGTGATGAATTTATATGATATTATTATAGGGTGCTCCGTGATTGTATATGTTTTTTGTCTGTGTACACTGTGCTCCACCCTCCTTTAGTACATTAAACACTTTAAAGCTGTAGTAAACAGGAGGCGGAGCCTCTACCACCAGGGTATGCCCAGGTTTACTGCATAGAGTGATTGGGATGTGTTTTGTTGGTTTCTACACCTCCCATTCCAACTGAACCCTATGTATGCTCGCTAAAAATAAATGCAACATAAAACCATAGGTCCAGGGTCTCTTGTTGTCTCCTCCCCACTTCTGTCCTGCAGCCGCTCTCTTAACTCCTCTCTTGCTTGTTAGCGCACATCTTTGTGGCAAAAATGACCACAGCTGGTAAGGTGAGTACAATCCAACATATTTTGTGGTGTTCTTCTTCGTTTTTCATTGGGTTTTTTGCACTACATTTCTACAGGATCTCATTGAGTCAAATGGTTTATTTGGGGTGAGATTTGTAATGAGACATGTAGAATAAAATGTTGTTTATGAAATATCACAATTCTAATTTTAGCTTTGGTTGCTTTTTCTGATGGAAGCGTTCGTCACACATGATGGGTCGGGAAAATGAAAATCTGACTGATTATGGTTTTCACAGCATCTGGCTAGGAAAAATGGTGTAGTTTTCGCGCTATATAAAGTACCTGTCTTTCTGTCTGTTACTTTCTGTCTGTCTCTGTCCTCTCTGCTTCAGTGACCATGGTACAGTTTTGAAGTACCAGTTTTGTGTAACTGTGTAACCGTCAAGGCTGAGGGAATTGTTAGGACCAACTTCCACAATGACGAGATCTGTAAACTCATATTTGATATTCATGGCCTACTGTATTGCCTTTGTAAAAGTCCTGTAAAGAAACAAAGTCTTTAATATCCTGTAAATAATTTGATTTAGCTGTGAAAATATCTACTCAAATTAACTTTTTTTTTCTACACCCTTTTTAAAAAAAATTGGCCTTTGTATAATCCCTAAATAAACATGTAAATAGTGTTTTTATCAGTCTACTATTTGTGACGGTTGTGATTGCGCACGCATCACGTCGGCTTCACTAGTGTGAGTATAAACTAAGTTTTAAAGTTCAACAAAGGTTCGGGCCTTTTTTTTTGACACCCTATGGATTAAAAGTTGCCAGTAATAGACGTCATATCTCATGTTGAGTAAGTTCATGTGGTGTCACTGCCCTGTAGGTCATCAAGTGCAAGGCAGCAGTGGCGTGGGAGCCCAACAAGCCTTTGGTGATTGAGGAGATTGAGGTAGCCCCACCCCAAGCCAATGAGGTCCGCATCAAGGTGAGAGACGTCCACTAACTATCACTACTTTGGGGTGGCTGTGGTTCTGAATGTAGAGCGGATCGTCCATCAATCACCAAATCCTGCTAAATGCAACTTACCAGGTCCATTTAGTGATATGTTTGATATTAACGTTACAGAAAAGTGATAATAAGATGTGAAAGTGTTGCTAGTCCTGCTGAACCCAGTGAGAGTGAATTCTCATCAGTCTGTCCGTTTTAATCCTTTGTGTTTTCATTGTTTGCTTACTACCTTCCATGCAGATTGTGGCGACTTCGGTGTGCCATTCTGACCTGTACCACCTGTTGGAGAGTATGCATGAAGACGGATTCCCAGTAGTCCTCGGCCACGAGGCAGCCGGCATCGTAGAGAGCGTCGGACCTGGAGTCACTGAATATCAGCCAGGTCAATTTCAAATAGTACAATATTTTGGAATGAATGCTTATTTGCTTTCTTTACAAGAGTGAGATGAGAATATTGATATGTCTCATATCTGTGTGTTGAGTACGGAGCTCAGACGTGTTTAGCTTAGCATAGCTAAGCTTAGCTTAGCGTAAAGTTTGAAAACAGCTAGCTTGGCTCTGTACAAAGTTCAGAAATGAAGGCACATAGCTGTCACGTTTTGTTAAAAAAAAATGTGACTTTTTGAAACAGACCTTATAAACAAGTTGTCTCCTTAATCCGTACATTAACAGTTTTACAGGTATTAATGAAAATGTATGAGGGTTGTAAATTGAGGCCACTCTGTGCCATTGTTTTACAACATGATGAAAGTTGGTGATTAATGTGACTATAACATTGTTTTTGTCTTTCAGGAGACAAGGTCATTCCTCTGTTCAACTCCCAGTGTAGAGAATGTCGCTTCTGTAAGAGTCCAAAGACCAACCAGTGTGAGAAAGCATGGTGAACTCAATAAGCACTAATACACTCTTCTGTCTCAACTATTGATTTCATTCCTGCTGGATATGTTCAAACGGTATGTCCAAACGCTTCTAGAGAAACATTGTATTCAACAGTTCTCCATCAATATAGCTGTTACAGTTGCTATACAGGAGAAAAGGGATTGGAGCCAAATGCAAACAGTTGTAGGCAGCAACATTAATTTTGTGGTTTATTGTAAATGGCTAAATGGCAGAGTCCAAATTGCATGCAGGTAACGGGCAGACAGAACACAACATTGCCAAAATACAACAAATGACTGAAACTAGCAACTTTAGTTTCTGACTGATACCACAGGACAAATACACTGCCTGGCCAAAAAAAAAGTTGCCACCTGGATCATCATGCCTAGTGCCTACTGTACAAGCCTGTGGGGGCAGTGCTATGATCTGGGGTTGCTGCAGTTGGTCAGGTCTAGGTTCAGCAACAGTATGTGCTCAAAGAATGAGGTCAGCTGACTACCTGAATATACTGAATGACCAGGTTATTCCATCAATGGATTTTTTCTTCCCTGATGGCACGGGCATATTCCAAGATGACAATGCCAGGATTCATCGGGCTCAAATAGTGAAAGAGTGGTTCAGGGAGCATGAGACATCATTTTCACACATGGATTGGCCACCACAGAGTCCAGACCTTAACCCCATTGAGAATCTTTGGGATGTGCTGGAGAAGGCTTTGCGCAGCGGTCAGACTCTACCATCATCAATACAAGATCTTGGTGAGAAATGAATGCAACACTGGATGGAAATAAATCTTGTGACATTGCAGAAGCTTATTGAAACAATGCCACAGCGAATGCGTCCCATAATCAAAGCTAAAGGTGGTCCAACAAAATATTAGAGTGTGTGACCTTTTTTTTTTGGTGGCGACTTTTTTTTTGGCCAGGCAGTGTAGTTTAGATCTCTTCCTTTTTTTTGTTATTTTAGGCATTCTGTTGCAAATATTCAGTGAACCTTTTAATATGTGAGCAGCACTCAAATAGTTTTTCAGTTTTTTTCACATCAAAACATTGTCTTGTTCAGGTCTGTTGGTCGTCTGCAGGAAATGTCCCCATTAGACTCCAGGTTCACCTGTAAGGGAAAGAAGGTGCAGCAGTTTACAGGAACCAGTACCTTCTCTGAGTACACTGTGGTTAACCAGATGGCTGTGGCTAAGATCGACCCTGCTGCCCCTCTGGACAAAGTGTGTCTCCTTGGCTGTGGGATCTGCACAGGATACGGAGCAGCAGTTAATACTGCCAAGGTGTGTCTGTTTGACTGTTGGCGATGGTATTACATGTATTGTTGAAGGCTAAACTCTGCTGTAATGACGCACACAAAGCTCTGTACAAATTCCAACATGCAACATATTGTCAGTGGTACCAAAGTATCTAGGGAGAACAAATGTTTTAAGAACTGAGATGTCTGACCTAAAGAGCCATGTTGACTGAACTCTGTTGTATCGTAGGTGGAACCAGGCTCCACATGTGCTGTGTTCGGTCTGGGAGCTGTGGGTTTGGCTGCAGTCATGGGCTGCAAGGCTGCAGGAGCCAAGAGGATTATCGCAGTTGACATCAATCCAGAGAAGTTTGAGAAGGCCACGGTTTTCGGCGCGACCGACTTCGTGAACCCCAAGGATCACAGTAAACCCATCAGCCAGGTGCTGTCCGAGATGACCGATGGAGGAGTGGACTTCTCCCTGGAATGTGTCGGGAATGCGGGAGTCATGGTGAGGCAGATAGAAAGGATTTTTTATAAAGATTTTAGGTAAATTGGCTCATTATATTTAAGGTCCATGCTGTTTCTCCATCTAGCGCAGTGCCTTGGAGTCTTGCGTGAGCGCTTGGGGCGTCAGCGTGATAGTTGGCTGGATGGACTTGAACGACGTTGCTACTCGCCCCCTTCAGCTCATCTCTGGACGCACATGGAAGGGCTCTCTGTTTGGAGGTGAGACAATTATGACCATCACCACTGATTGACGAGTTTCTGGTAACTAAATGGCTGTGGGCTTATGTTCTGCAACTCTATAGTTAGTTTTACTCTGGATACTCTTTGCTGAAGTGATTGTGTGCCTCAGGCTTTAAGGGTAGGGATGCCGTGCCTCAGATGGTCAAAGCCTACCTGGACAAGAAGGTGAAGGTGAATGAGTTCATCACTCACAACATGACTTTGGACCAGGTCAATGAAGCCATTGAGCTGATGAAGCATGGCAAAGGGTAGATGTACACTCCCATAGTTCCTTCTCCATTCATGACTTAACACAAATCAATTAAAAGGTGCAGGTCTCCTCATTTCTCTTTTACTTTTGTTCCACAGCATCCGGACGGTCATGACTGTTTCTCCACAATAAGACCACTGTGTTGCTTTCACTGATGCTCTTTAGTAGATTATCTGCTGTGTTCATATAAGTGAAAGCTGGAACATGTCAAAGTGTTTCTAGAGCAAAATAAATGGTCTCAGCATCTGAATGGCTTCCTTGTTTGTGTCCTGGTGTTGAGTTGTATGCTGATGATGTTCAAGTGTCTGTTGTGGTCTATCATTTTGATTTCTACTTTATACCACTTGGTGGCACTGCAGTAAATCAGGTGTTAGTTAAGACTCAGCAGTCGAATGGTCATATTTTTTGGTAAAGTTCCTAAATGAGTGACATGACCCGGCAGTATCGAAGCGGCAACCATAATTAGAGCTGCTCAACTTCTCTAAATGCTGAGGAAAGGTGCTTCAATGCTTCCTTTCTCATCTCCTTCAGCATAGGCTACACTGAATCAGTAAGTAAAGGAAATAATGGCGTCCCACAACTCGTTGACAGCAACATTTAAAGTGACATACATCAATAACATCTGCCATCACATAATTACATAGTGTAATTAAAGTGAGATTCTCCCAGCACCATGGTTGCCTTTTCCTAAGTCTCTATAAATACACCTTCACATCTGATCTCGTGACATCACTTTTATCGCTCTAACTCTCTGTCACTGTGGGGGTACATTTTCTGTCCCAGAACCTGGGAAATGTACTACCTGCAAAGAAAATGTACACATGCATGCAGAAATACAACTTTAACTTTGCACTCTGGTACATGCCTGCATAAATAATAAATGATTAACTTTATTACTCAAATCCTGGATCCCATTCTGTCCAACTGAATCACATTTAGTTATCTTAGTGTGTAGATTTTATATTACATTGTTTATGAATTTTGTTTGTAACTGAAAAGCCCTATAAAGTCTGTCCCTGACCTACTGAGCAAGTGGTGAAGTTACTTTGGTTTGCCCAGTGTTGGGGTTGTCCCATTGGCCATTGCGCCTTTATAATGAACAGACATGAACAGTCCTCAATTACGTCCTTGGGGGGCTTTTGTGCAATCCATCGTTATTTTACTTTACATTTTTATAATGATTTACTATGATTTCCACAAAATGCACCCTGATTGCCAGCCTCCAAATTCCCCCCTCAAACATACACACATGTACACAGTCTCACATGCACATTTTAAGATAGGACACTGACATTACTGCTTTATGCAACATTTGATTGCCTGTATTGAAATAAGGTCTCCATTTATGTAGATGGATACTTTACAGTATTCCATCAAATTGATGCAAAACTAGGGGGCACCATCATGTGACTAAAAAAATATACATTTCTGCCTCCTGTTTACTACAGCTTTAAAGTGTTGAATGAACTACTGAAAGGTTTACAAGTGGACGCCACACTTACACAACACAAAAAGGGGGGCCAAGAGGGGGAGATATGGAAAGACAGATATGCCAAAGGGAGCTTTTTTGGATTGAAACTTTAGATACACTTCGGCCGATGGGCCTCAATGAAGATTTTGATATGAGTCTTGTGCTGTAATTCAGACATAGGCGTTATGCTGTAATTCAAGTTATTTATTGTAGAATTTGGGATCTATGTTTTAATGCCCTGCCTGAAGTCCCTTCATAGCCCCTTGTTCTATACTTGTTTAATTCTTGCTTTTTTTCTTATAGATCTGGGGAAATTTGATTAACGATGACTCAGGCCTGATACCTCTCAAAGCCCCATTTACTGTGTGATGAAATTATATGATATTATTATAGGGTGCTCCGTGATTGTATATGTTTTTTGTCTGTGTACACTGTGCTCCACCCCCTTTAGTATATTAAGCACTTTAAAACTGTAGTTAACAGGAGGCGGAGCCTCTACCACCAGGGTATGCCCAGGTTTATTGCATAGAGTGATTGGGATGTGTTTTGTTGGTTTCTACACCTCCCATTCCACCTGAACCCTGTATGCTCGCTAAAAGTAAATGCAACATAAAACCACCAGTCCAAGGTCTTTTGTTGTCTCCTCCCCACTTCTGTCCTGCAGCCGCTCTCTTAACTCCTCTCTTGCTTGTTAGCGCACATATTTGCAGCAAAAATGACCACAGCTGGTAAGGTGAGTACAATCCAACATATTTTGTGGTGTTCTTATTCGTTTTTTGGTTGTTTTTTTGCATTACGTTTCTACAGGATCTCATTTAGTTAAATTATTTATTTGGGGTGAGATTTTTAATGAGACATGTAGAATAAAATGTTGTTTATGAAATATTACAATTCTAATCTTAGCTTTAGTTACTTTTTCTGATGGAAGCGTTCGTCACACATGATGGGTCGGGAAGATGAAAATCTGACTGATTATGGTTTTCACAGCGTCTGGCTAGGATAAATGGTGTAGTTTTTGTGCTTCTTTAAAGAAATCATGCCTTTCCATCCCGTCTGGGGGTTTTGGGGTTCAGAGGGTTATATATAAAGTACCTGTCTTTCTGTCTCTTACTTTCTGTCTGTCTGCTTCAGTGAGCATGGCGCAGTTTTGAAGTATCAGTTTTGTGTAACTGTGTAACCGTCAAGGCTGAGGGAATTGTTAGGACCAACTTCCACAATGACGAGGAGGGATTATCTGTAAATTCATATCTGATATTCATGGCCTACTGTATTGCCTTTGTAAAAGTCCTGTAAAGAAACAAAGTCTTTAATATCCTGTAAATAATTTGATTTAGCTGTCAAAATATCTACTGAACTAAATTAACTTTTTTTTTCTTTCTTTTTTTTACACCCGTTTTTAAAGCATCTAAAACAAATTGGCATTTGTATAATCCCAAAACATGTAAATAGTGTTTTTATCGGTCTACTGTTTGTAACAGTTGTGATTGCACACGCATCACGTCTGCTTCACTACTGTGAGTATAAACTAAGTTTCAGAGTTCAACAAAGGTTCAGGCCTTTTTCTTTTTGACACCCTATGGATTAAAAGTCCCCAGAAATATTTGTCATATCTCATGTTGAGTAAGTTCATGTGGTGTCACTGCCCTGTAGGTCATCAAGTGCAAGGCAGCAGTGGCATGGGAGCCCAACAAGCCTTTGGTGATTGAGGAGATTGAGGTAGCCCCGCCCCAAGCCAATGAGGTCCGCATCAAGGTGAGAGACGTCCACTAAATATCCATTTAGTGATATGTTTGATATTAACGCTACATAAAAATGATAATATGATATTAAAGTGTTGCTAGTCCTGCTGAACCCAGTGAGAGTGAATTATCATCAGTCTGTCAGTTTTTAATCCTTTGTGTTTTCATTGTTTGCTTTCTGTCTTCGGTGCAGATTGTGGCAACTTCGGTGTGCCATTCTGACCTGTACCACCTGTTGGAGAGTATGCATAAAGACGGATTCCCAGTAGTCCTCGGCCACGAGGCAGCCGGCATCGTAGAGAGCGTCGGACCTGGAGTCACTGAATTTCAGCCAGGTCAGTTTCGAATTGCACAATATTTTGGAATGAATGCTTCTTTGCACTTTCTTGAGAGTGAGATAAGAAGATTGATATGTCTCATGTCTGTGTGTTGAGTACGGAGCTCAGACATGTTTAGCTTAAAGTTTGGAAACAGCTAGCTTGGCTCTGTACAAAGTCCAGAAATAAAGGGACATAGCTGTCACGTTTTGTTCAAAGATGTTTTGACTTTTTAAAACAGACCTCTTAAGGTCACTATGAACAATATGTCTCCTTAATCTGTACATTAACAGTTTTACAGGTATTAGTGAAAATATATGAGGGTTGTAAATTGAGGTCACTCTCTGCCATTGTTTTGCAACATAATGAAAGTTGGAGATTAATGTGACTATAACATTGTTTTTGTCTTTCAGGAGACAAGGTCATTCCTCTGTTCATCTCCCAGTGTCGAGAATGTCGCTTCTGTAAGAGTCCAAAGACCAACCAGTGCGAAAGAGGATGGTGAGCTCAATAAGCACGAATACACTCTTCTGTCTCAACTATTGATTTTATTCCTGCTGGATATGTTCAAACGCTTCTAGACAAACATCGTATTCAACAGTTTTCTATCACTATAGCTGTTACAGTTGCTATACAGGGATTGGAGCCAAATGCAAACAGTTGTAGGCAGCAAAATGAATTCAGTGGTTTATTGTAAATGGCTTACAGGCAGAGAGTCCAAATTGCAGGTAGGTAACAGGCAGACGGAACACAGCATTGCCACAATGATGACTCAAGCGAGTACCCTCAACAGATGACTGTGAGATGTCAGGGTGGCTCCCCGAACAGTTCTTTGAAGGCTTGGAGGATGTGGGCAGCTGCTACGCTGACTCAGAAAAAGCAGGATCTGGACAGGCGGGTAGCAGGAAAGCCAGCTCAAGACAGGAAGGTAGCAGGCTTGGGCTGAGGGCTGGGAACCTGGGGCTGAGAATCAGGGGTGTTGGGGAAGTCTGTGATCTACACAGATAAAAAGTTTCTCAGAGAAAGCTTTGAGGACACCACACTGCGTTCCACAGAAACACAGATTCATTATTACGGGCCTTGTTCCAATAATCTCTGAGGCAAAGGATGGTAGAAATCTGCTCGCATAGAAAATCAAAAAGTGTTTGCTGGGTCCAGGACTGGTCAGATCGCACAGTTGGTATGTAGAGATGATTAAAGAACTGGTAATAGGTGTGTGAATGGATGACGATGGGAAAAGCAGGGAAAGCAGGGAAAGTCCCAGATTATTTAGTGGATGGATAGAAAATGGTTTGATTTGAGGAATGACAAATATGTCTGTAAAGCAGGGACATGTGTGATGGTAGCAACTTTAGTTGATGACTGATGATACCACAGGACAGATTAGATCTTTCTTTTTTTTATTTCTTTTTTTATTTTATGCATGTTGCAAATATTCATTGAAACTTCAAATACATGAGAGCAGTGCTCAAATTGTTATTGAGGGTTTTTTCACATCAAAACATCAAAACATTGTCTTGTTCAGGTCTGTTGGTCGTCTGCAGGAAATGTCCCCATTAGACTCCAGGTTCACCTGTAAGGGAAAGAAGGTGCTGCAGTTTACAGGAACCAGTACCTTCTCTGAGTACACTGTGGTTAACCAGATGGGTGTGGCTAAGATTGACCCTGCTGCCCCTCTGGACAAAGTGTGTCTCCTTGGCTGTGGGATCTGCACAGGATACGGAGCAGCAGTTAATACTGCTAAGGTGTGTCTGTTTGACTGGTGGGGATTGCTTACATCATTATTTAAAATTATAACAGAATGATGCCTTTTGTGTTAAGTGCTTGTATATTTGGAGAGACCTAAAGAGCCATGTTGACTGAACTCTGTTGTATCGTAGGTGGAACCAGGCTCCACATGTGCTGTGTTCGGTCTGGGAGCTGTGGGTTTGGCTGCAGTCATGGGCTGCAAGGCTGCAGGAGCCAAGAGGATTATCGCAGTTGACATCAATCCAGAGAAGTTTGAGAAGGCCACGGTGTTCGGCGCAACCGACTTCGTGAACCCCAAGGATCACAGTAAACCCATCAGCCAGGTGCTGTCCGAGATGACCAACGGAGGAGTGGACTTCTCCCTGGAATGTGTTGGAAATGCGGGAGTCGTGGTGAGGCAAATTAAAAAGATTTGCATTAAGATCTTAATGATATAATTGGCTCATTTAAATGTAAGATCCATGCTGTTTCTTCATCTAGCGCGATGCCTTGGAGTCTTGCGTGAGAGGTTGGGGTGTCAGCGTGATAGTTGGGATAAGCTTGAACGAGATTGCTACTCGCCCCATTCAGCTCATATCTGGACGCACATGGAAGGGCTCTATGTTTGGAGGTGAGACAAATATGAACATCATTGTGGTAACTAAATGGCTGTGGGATTATGTTCTGCAACTCGCTAGTAATTTGTATTCTAGAGAAGACTGTGTGATTGTGTGCCTCAGGCTTTAAGGGTAGGGATGCCGTGCCTCAGATGGTCAAAGCCTACCTGGACAAGAAGGTGAAGGTGGATGAGTTCATCACTCACAACATGACTTTGGACCAGGTCAATGAAGCCATTGAGCTGATGAAGCATGGCAAATGGTAGATATACACTCCCATTCTTTCTCCTCCATTCATGACTCAACAACACAAATCAATTAAAAGGTGCAGGTCTCCTCATTTCTCTTTTACTTTTGTTCCACAGCATCCGGACGGTCCTGAATGTTTCTCCACAATAAGACCACTGTGTTGCTTTCACTGATGCTCTTTAGTGGATTATCTGCTGTGTTCTTAAAAGTGAAAACTGGAACATGTTGAAGTGTTTTTAAAGCAAAATAAATGGTCTCAGCATCTGAATGGCTTCCTTGTTTGTGTCCTGGTGTTGAGTTGTATGCTGATGATGTTCAAGTGTCTGTTGTGGTCTATCGTTTTGTCTTCTACTTTATACCACTAGGTGCCACTGCAGTAAATCAGGTGCTATTTAAGACTCAGCAGTCGAATGGACTTTTTTTTTGTTAAAGTTCCTAACTGAGTGAAAGGACCCAGAAGTATCGAAGCGGCAACCATAAATAGAGCTGCTCGACTTCTATAAATGCTGAGGAAAAGTGCTTCAATGCTTCCTTTCGTATTTCCTTCAGCATAGGCTACACTGAACCAGCCTTTACGAAAGTAAAAGAGATAATGTCCCACAACTTATTGGCAGCAACATTTAAAGTGACATACATCAATAACATCTGCCATCACATAATTACATGGTGTAAGTGAAGTGGGATTCTCTCAGCACCATGGTTGCCTTTTCTTAAGTCTCTATGAATATTCCTTCACATCTGATCTCGTGACATTTTCTTTTTTTAATTTAGTTCAAGGAAAAATATCTAGGAAAAGAACATTATTTTTTTGACTAATCAACGCAGCCCCTGTGTGAAGTCACGACGGCTACTACTGATCACACTATGCCAGCTACTGAGATCTATTGTTTTAGTTTATATGCCACACAATGCCCCTTAGCTGTTGTAAAATCACTGTAAAACATGACCTAGTTGCTTTTTGCTTAAACAGTACAGCATTTTATTCATTAAGCCCACTACAGTGTGTACAATGTATCGTGTTACTGAATTGTCTACAGCATTGTTTAGTGTGACAAAAGTGTTGGTAAACAGTTTAGTCAGATGTACTCGCAGAAGTTAAGTTATATGATTGTTTACTTATTTTTGGGGGGGCTGCTACAAAATGCATATCTACTCTGTAAATCACTTGTACTCCATTGAGGAAGAATAGAAAAACAAAAGGGAGAAATGTATATTTTTTTAGTCACATGATGGTGAACCCTAGTTTTGCATTAATTTGATGGAATACTGTTAAGTAACCATTTACATAAATGGAGACCTTATTTCAACACAGGCAATCAAATGTTGCATAAAGCAATAACGTCAGTGTCCTATCTTATTGTGTGCATGTGAGACTGTGTACATGTGTGTATGTTTGAGGGGGGAATTTGGAGGCTGGCAATCAGGGTGCATTTTGTGGAAATCATAGTAAATAATTCTAAAAATGATAAAAGAACGATGTATTGGGCAAAAGCCCCCCAAGGACGTAATTGAGGACTGTTCATGTCTGTTCATTATAAAGGAGCAATGGCCAATGGGGCAACCACAACACTGGGTCAACCAAGGTAACTTCACCACTTGCTCAGTAGGTCATGGACAGAATTTATAGGGCTTTTCAGTTCCAGATAAAATCTATGAACAATGTAATATAAAATCTACACAAGGATAACTAAATGTGATTCAGTTGGACAGAATGAGAACCAGGATTTGAGTAATAAAGTTAATCATTTATGCAAGTTATGTACCAGAGTGCAAAGTTAAGTTGTATTTCTGCATGCTTGTGTACATTTTCTTTGCAGGTAGTTCATTTCCCAGGTGTCCCAGGTTCTGGGACAGAAAATGTACCCCCCACAGTGACAGTTTGACTGATAAGTTATGTATCAAAGATAAATGTCATAAAACAATGAGATCATTTCTTGCAATGTGTAGGAGTTGGGAAGTGTCTTTTCAAGTCCGCTTGCAGGGCTCACAATGTTGGTTTTATTGACAACTTTAACTTCTTTTGGAAGAGGAACTTAGCAGCCAGGTAACGTTCATTGTGGGGCTGTGGCCACCACAAGCCGCATGACCCCAGCAGCTCAGTGACGTGCGGTGAGGTTTGTGGCTGGTGAGGCACTGACACTACATAAGTCAGATTTACAAATATATGAACCCAATAGAGTAGCTTAAATCACCATTCAATTGGCAACTTGCACATTGACTACTGGTTGTTTTTCATAACAGCATTATTTACACACGCATAGGTAAGGTACATATTTGATTACATTGGGAGCGTGTGCGCCGCGACCTGCCCCACCGACCTGCCCCACCGGGAGCGTTTCAGAAGCGGAGCGCTCGTGGGCACCACCCGCAAAAATTGTGAGATTCCGCAATAATCTGCGTAACAACCACGGATGTATAAAGAGAACAACAAACACATAAAAGGTTGCTTTACCTGTCCAACGTTGAATTGCTGTTGATTTGGTCATATTTCCTTGTTTTTTGAGACATTTTTAAGCTTGGATATAGAATCTTACATTTTTGTGGTCAAAGCAAAATATAAGAAGAAGAAGAGAAGTGTAGAAGAAGAGCAACGACAGAACAAGCATTAACCCGACCCGTGGGCTCTCACATGCCCCCTTCTTTGAGGCAGAGGTAGTGTTTGCCTCCTCTGTGCTTTTTCACTGCGGTTTCTGTCAGATCAGCAACACAAAATATGTTCTACACATACGTGAAATACATTACCTATTCTATGGAAAGAAAGGACATATAATAAAAGTGTCTACAAATATTATAGTGGTGACAAACAATGAGAAAGCAAAAAGCATGCGCTCAACCCAGTTTGTGAGGGATTCACAGTCTGAGGTGAGGCACAGCTCGTCGCTGCCTCACCTCGTGTGTCTCCTCTGTTTGAACAGGACACGTGCTAATTCAGCGATTTTGATTATAAAAATGCTTGAAATGATTGGAATCATACACAAATTACATTTATAGCACAGATCAGTAGAGAAATACTTGTCATGATGACAGGTGAGGCTCTGCCTTTGTCAGATACCGCCGCTTACGTAGTGCTCCTCGGCATGTCAAACTGACTCACTGAGGCATCGTTAAGCGTCGGTACTGGACAGAGCAATTGATGTAGAGCAAGAAAGTCCTCGTAGGGCAGGGGGGAGTGAATTTTGGATGGTAGGGATGCCAAATTAGCCATTAGCTAGCCAGTGGGAGACACACACTGGAACTCATGTGCACTCACGAGTAACATGCACTCACTGCCAGACCGGCTACGTCAACAAAAACAGAAGCTCGGATTACAACACACACTGAAGGACAGTGACTTCAAACTCTGCTCGGGATGCCATTACTCTGCTATATCTTTACATAGAAAATAGTTGTTTGCTGCTAAATTAGTGCTCGGAGTTTGGAGTTCAGCACCTCCAGCAAGGATAAGACTTTCACCCTTTACACCGCTGTTCATAACAAGCTGAAACTGTACGTTTCTTGTGAACACAGAAGTGTCGGTATTTCACGAGTTGAGAGTGAGAATGTGTTGGTCGGCAAGAACTATTTCTTTTTGGTTTAAAAATCAGATTTCCATCTCATTGTGCTGAACACCGTCCACAGTTTTGCCTCTTGGCTAGAGTCTCGGAAAATATGAAAGGCAAAGAAGATAAAGGATATCAAAAGAATAACAATCTAGAACCTCAATGTCTCCTCTGGATGTTTAAGTAGGGTTAGGTATAGAGGTCAGCTTGCCCTGTGCAGAGGTTGACTTTGGGGCACTGGACCTCGGAGCAATTATGGGCTGGAAAGCAGCCAGGGCAGTTAGGATTATTGGAGTCAATCTCATCTGAAGTACAAATATATTTGTACCGTTACAATACAAAACCACAGGTCCAAAGTCTCTTGTTGTCTCCTCCCTACTTCTGTCCTGCAACTGCTCTCTTAAGTCCTCTCTTGCTCATTTACTCTCATCTTTGCAGCAAAAATGACCACAGCTGGTAAGGTGAGTACAATACAACATATTTTGTGGTGTTTTTATTATTTTTTTGTTTATTTTTTTGCAATAAGTCTGGCTAAATAAAATCAAAGTCAAAGTCAGCTTTATTGTCAATTTCACAATGTACCGAACATACAGAAGAGTTGAAAAAACATTTCTCTCCAGTCCAACATGTAAAATGAATACAGATAATTAAGTGCAAAAAATAGAAAAGACATTGAGACAACATATATATTAAGAAAACTATCATTCTGTATTTAGCAGCAGTCAGACATAGGATAGGATATTTAGCAGCAGTCAGACATAGGGAGTCTTAAAAGAGAGCAGGGAGAGAGTTCAGCTTCCTGACAGCCTGGTGGACGAAGCTGTTTGAAAGTCTAGTGGTGCGGAGACTCCGGTATCTTTTCCCAGAGGACAGGAGGCTGAAGAGACTGTGTGAGAGGTGGCTGGAGTCGCGCACAATCATGGTTGCTTTGCGGGTGAGGCGGGTGTCATATATGTCCTGTAGGGAGGGGAGTGAGGCACCAATGATCCTTCCAGCTGTGTTCACTATGCGCTGCAGGGCTTTCCTGTTGTAGTCGGTGCAGCTTCCGCCCCACACAGTGATACAGTTTGTCAGGATGCTCTCAATGGTGCCTCGGTAGAAAGTGCACATGATGGGTGGGGGTGTTCTTGCCTTCTTTAATTTGCGGAGAAAGTAGAGATGCCTCTGGGCTTTCTTTGCCAGTGATGTTGTGTTGGCTGTCCAAGAGGTCCTCACTGATGTCCACCCCCAGGAATTTGGTGCTGCTCACTCTCTCTATATCAGCACCATTGATGGTCAGTGGTGGGTGTTGAGTGTGGCCTCTCCGGAGGTCAACAACAATCTCCTTGGTCTTGCTGTTATTCAGAAGGAGGTTGTTGTCTCTCCACCACGTGGTCAGAAGGCTGACCTCCTTCCTATAGTGGGTCTCATCATCCTTGGTGATGAGACCCACCAGAGTTGTGTCATCTGCAATTTGGGGCAAGATTTTTAATAAAACATTAAAGTAAAATAAATTGTTGATGAAGTATCACAATTTTAAGCTTAGCTTTGGTTACTTTTTTCTGACTGAAGCTTTTGTCAAACGTGATGGAAAAATAAAAATTTGATGATGACAGTTTTTACAGCGTCTGGCTCAGGTAAACAATGAAGTTTTAGGGGTCTTCAACGTTTTTCAGGCCAAGGACTCCCAAACTGATAGAGAGATGGAGCAGGGACCCCCTACTATATACATGATATTGTATAAAATTGTGCCTAATGTCATGCATAAACATACCTGTTATCTTGCATACAATACTGAACTATTAAAATAATGGACAGATTCATGTTTGGGGAAAAAATAATGAAAACATTCACGGACCCTCTGCAGTACCTCCACGGACCCCCTAGGGGGTCACGGACCCCCTGTTGAAGACCTCTGGTTTAAAGAAATCATGCTTTTCCTTCCGTTCCCTTCCATCATTTTGGGGTTCAGAGGGTTGGCTACGGGAGCTTTTTAAAACTCAAAATGCACCTTAAAAATCTTTCAAATAACTTATGTAGACTTGAAAATTGTCGCTATTCATGTTTGCTTTTAGAGCAGCAGCTGTGTCAGAGACATTGAAATCACGAGCTGTTAGAACATAACAAGAAAAATAATGTTTTTTTATGTGAAACCCAAACTAATTTGCAATGAGTCAGTCAATTGATCTGACATTGAAATGAGACTCTAGGTGAGAGTTTGCCTTCAATTATAACACTTATAGGATTGCAACATAATGTCTTGGTTCTTGCTGATGTTACTACTCCATGCACTGTGAGCTGCATTATTCTCCGAAATGCCAGAGGGCGTACAAACAAAAAAACGAGTGAAACCTATAGATATGCCCATAGACTGTATTGGTGAAACTGGCAAAACGCCATAAAAGAATCTCACCAATGATGAGGAGGGATTGTTATCATCTGTAAACTCATATCTCATATTCATGGACTATTGTATTGCCTTTGTAAAAGCCCTGTAAAGAAACAAAGGTTTAATATCCTGTAAACAATTTGATTTGGCAAAATATCTACTCAAATAAAGACTTTTAATACCACCTGTTTCTAAAGCATCCAAAAATAAATTGACCTTCTTTGTATGATCCCTAGACATGTAAATAGTGTTTTTATCAATTAACTTTGTGAACGTCATGTGATCGCGCACACCGCGTGCCAAGTTGCACGAATAAGCACCGCGACCACTACAGGCACCACGCACCGGCCGTAATTATGTCAGTTTCTGCCGCGCGCCTCGCGCCGGGTATAAGCTACGCTTCAGTGTTCAGAGTTCAACAAAGGTTGTGCCCTTAGAGCTTTTTTTTACACCCTATGGTTTAAAAGTCCCCAGAAATATTTGTCATATCTCATTGCTGAGTAAGTTCATGTGGTGTCACTGCCCTGTAGGTCATCAAATGCAAGGCAGCAGTGGCGTGGGAGCCCAACAAGCCTTTGGTGATTGAGGAGATTGAGGTAGCCCCGCCCCAAGACAATGAGGTCCGCATCAAGGTGAGAGACGTCCACTAACTATCATTACTTTGGGGTGGCTGTGACTCTGAATGTAGAGCAAATAGTCCTTTAATCACAAAATCCTGCTGAGTGCAACTTACCAGGTCCATTTGATATTAACGCTACATAAAAATGATAATAAGATGTGAAAGTGTTGCTAGTCCTGCTGAACCCAGTGAGAGTGAATTCTCATCAGTCTGTCTGTTTTAATCCTTTGTGTTTTCATTGTTTGCTTACTGTCTTCGGTGCAGATTGTGGCAACTTCGGTGTGCCATTCTGACCTGTACCACCTGTTGGAGAGTATGCATAAAGATGGATTCCCAGTAGTCCTCGGCCACGAGGCAGCCGGCATTGTAGAGAGCGTCGGACCTGGAGTCACTGAATATCAGCCAGGTCAATTTCAAATAGTACAATATTTTGGAATAAATGCTTATTTGCTTTCTTTACAAGAGTGCTAGACATGGATTGTCCATAACGAACACCATGTTCGAGCATAAGAATGCTCATAAGTGTACGTGGTACCAGAGCACCCTAGGCCAAAGGTCAATGATCGATTTTGTGATCGTATCATTGGATCTGAGGCTGCATGTTTTGGGCGGGTGAAGAGAGGGCCGTAGCTGTCAACTGATCACCATCTGGTAGTGAGTTGGGTCAGAGGGTGGGGGAAACTCTGGACAGACCTGGTAAGCCCAAACGGGTAGTGCGGGCAAACTGGGAACGTCTGGAGGAGGCCCCTTTCCGGGAGATCTTCAACTCACATCTCCGGCAGAGCTTTTCTAGCATCCCTGTGGAGGTTGGGGGCATCGAACAGGAATGGACAATGTTCTAAGCTTCTATTGCCAAAGCTACGGTGGTGAGCTGTGGTCTCAAGGTCTTAGGTGCCTCAAGGGGCGGTAACCCTCGAACACCGTGGTGGACACCGGTGGTCAGGGAAGCCGTCCAACTGAAGAAAGAGGCCTTCCGGGATATGTTATCCTGGAGGACTCCTGAGGCAGTTGCAAAGTACCGACAGACCCGAAGGGCTACAGCCACCGTCGTGAAGGAGGGAAAGCAGCGGGTGTGGGAGGAGTTCGGAGTAGCCATGAGAAGGACTTTCGGTCGGCACCAAGGTGTTTCTGGAAAACCATCCGGAACCTCAGGAGGGGGAAACGGGGAAACATCCAAGCTATATACAGTAAGGATGGGACTCTGTTGACTTCAACTGAGGGGGTAATCGGGCGGTGGAAGGAGCACTTTGAGGAATCCTGAATCTGACTAATACGCCCTCTACTGTAGAGGCAGAGCTGGAGGCTGATGGGGGAGCATCATCAATTTCCCTGGTGGAAGTCACTGAGGTAGTCAAACAACTCTACAGTGGCAAAGCCCCAGGGATTGATGAGATCCATCCAGAAATGCTGAAGCCACTGGGTGTGGAGGGGCTGTCTTGGATGACACGTCTCTTCAACATTGTGTGGAGGTCTGGGACGGTGCCTAGGGAGTGGCAGACCGGGGTGGTGGTTCCCCTGTTCAAAAAGGGGGACCACAGGGTGTGTGCCAATTATCGCGGTTTCACAATACTCAGCCTCCTTGGTAAAGTCTACTCCAAGGTGCTAGAAAGGAGGGTTCGGCCGATAGTCGAACCTCAGATTGAAGAGGAACAATGCGGGAGTATGGGGTGAGGGGGCCACTTCTGAGGGCCATCCAATCCCTGTACGCCCAAAGCGAGAGCTGTGTCCAGGTTCTCGGTAGTAAGTCGGACTCGTTTTCGGTGAGGGTTGACTTCCGTCAGAGCTGCGCTTTGTCACCAATCCTTTTTGTGGTATTCATGGACAGGATATTGAGGCGTAGTCGTGGGGAGGAGTGTTTACAGTTTGGTGGGCTGAGGATTTCATCGCTGCTGTTTGCAGATGATGTGGTCCTGATGTCTTCATCGGGCTGTGACCTCCAGCACTCACTGGATCGGTTCGCAGCTGAGTGTGTAGTGGTTGGGATGAGGATCAGCATCTGAGGCCATGGTTCTCAGTAGGAAACCGGTGGATTGCCCACTCTGGGTAGGGAATGAGTCCTTACCCCAAGTGAAGGAGTTCAAGTACCTCAGGGTCTTGTTCACGAGTGAGGGAACAATGGAACGTGAGATTGGCCGGAGAATCGGAGCAGCTGGGGTGGTATTGCAGTCGCTCTACCGCACCGTTGTGACAAAAAGAGAGCTGAGCCGCAAGGCAAAGCTCTCTATCTACCGGGCAATCTTTGTTCCTACCCTTAAATATGGTCATGCAAACTGGATCATGACCGAAAGAATTAGATCGCGGGTACAAGCAGCCGAAATGGGTTTCCTCAGGAGGGTGGCTGGCATCTCCCTTAGAGATAGGGTGAGAAGTTCGGTCATCCGTGAGGGACTCGGAGTAGAGCCGCTGCTCCTTTGCGCGGAAAGGAGCCAATTGAGGTGGTTCGGGCATCTGGTAAGGATGCCATCTGGACGCCTCTCTAGTGAGGTGTTCCAGGCATGGCCAGCTGGGAGGAGACCCCGAGGGAGGCCCAGGACCAGGTGGAGGGACTATATCTCCAAATTGGCCTGGGAGCGCCTCAGGATCCCCCAGTCAGGGCTGGCTGTTGTGGCCCTGCTGGAGCTGTTACCCCGCGACCCGATCCCGGATAAGCGGTTGAAGATGAGATGAAAAAGATGAGACAAGAGTGAGATGGGAATATTGATATGTCTCATGTCTGTGTGTTGAGTACGGAGCTCAGACGTGTTTAGCTTAGCATAGCTAAGCTTAGCTTAGCGTAAAGTTTGGAAACAGCTAGCTTGGCTCTGTACAAAGTTCAGAAATAAAGGGACATAGCTGTTACGTTTTGTTCAAAGATGTTTTGACTTTTTGAAACAGACCTCTTAAGGTCACTATTAACAATATGTCTCCTTAATCCGTACATTAACAGTTTTACAGATATTACTGGAAATGTATGAGGGTTGTAAATTGAGGCCACTCTGTGCCATTGTTTTACAACATAATGAAAGTTGGAGATTAATGTGACTATAACATTGTTTTTGTCTTCCAGGAGATACGGTCATTCCTCTGTTCATGTATCAGTGTAGAGAATGTCGCTTCTGTAAGAGTCCAAAGACCAACCAGTGTGAGAAAGCATGGTGAGCTCAATAAGCACTAATTCACTCTTCTGTCTCAACTATTGATTTCATTCCTGCTGGGTATGTTCAAAAGGTATGTCCAAACGCTTCTAGAAAAACATGTTATTCAACAGTTCTCTATCAGTATAGCTGTTACAGTTGCTATACAGGAGAACAGAGATTGGAGCCAAAGGCAAACAGTTGTAGGCAGCAATATTAATTTAGTAGTTTATTGTAAATGGCTTGCAGACACAGAGTCCAAATTACATGCAGGTAACAGGCAGGTAGGTAACAGGCAGACAGAACACAGCATTGCCAAAATGCAACAAATGACTGTGAAAGTATGAACTTTAGTTTGACTGATACCACAGGACAAATAGTTTAGATCTTGGTTGTTGTTTTTTTTTATTATTTTAGGCATGTTGCAAATGGTCATTGAACCTTCTAATATGTGAGAGCAGCGCTCAAATAGTTTTTCAGTTTTTTTCACATCAAAACATTGTCTTGTTCAGGTCCGCTGGTCGTCTGCAGGAAATGTCACCATTAGACTCCAGGTTCACCTGTAAGGGAAAGAAGGTGCTGCAGTTTGCAGGAACCAGTACCTTCTCTGAGTACACTGTGGTTAACCAGATGGGTGTGGCTAAGATCGACCCTGCTGCCCCTCTGGACAAAGTGTGTCTCCTTGGCTGTGGGATCTGCACAGGATACGGAGCAGCAGTTAATACTGCTAAGGTATGTCTCTTTGACTGTCAGGGATGGTATTACATGTATTGTTGAAGGTTAAACTCTGCTGTAATGAATCCCTCCCACACGCACACACACATACACACCACTCTGTACATCATCCGACATCTGAAATGCAACATACTGTCAGTGGTACCAAAGTAGGGAGTGTTTTAAGAACTAAGATGTCTGACCTAAAGAGCCATGTTGACTGAACTCTGTTGTATTGTAGGTTGAACCAGGCTCCACATGTGCTGTGTTCGGTCTGGGAGCTGTGGGTTTGGCAGCAGTCATGGGCTGCAAGGCTGCAGGAGCCAAGAGGATTATTGCAGTTGACATCAATCCAGAGAAGTCTGAGAAGGCCACGGTGTTCGGCGCAACAGACTTTGTGAACTCCAAGGATCACAGTAAACCCATCAGCCAGGTGCTGTCCGAGATGACCAACGGAGGAGTGGACTTCTCCGTGGAATGTGTTGGGAATGTGGAAGTCATGGTGAGGCAGATAAAAAGATTTTTTTCGAAAATTTTTAAGTAAATTGGCTTATTATATTTAAGTTCCATGCTGTTTCTTCATTTAGCGCAATGCCTTGGAGTCTTGCGTGAGAGGTTGGGGTGTCAGCGTGATAGTTGGCTAGATGAGCTTGAAAGACGTTGCTACTCGCCCCTATCAGCTCATCTCTGGACGCACATGGAAGGGCTCTCTGTTTGGAGGTGAGACAAATATGACCATCACTCTGGGAACTAAATGGCTGTGGGCTTATGTTCTGCAACGCTATAGTTAGTTTTACTCTGGATACTCTTTGCTGAAGTGATTGTGTGCCTCAGGCTTTAAGGGTAGGGATGCCGTGCCTCAGATGGTCAAAGCCTACCTGGACAAGAAGGTGAAGCTGGATGAGTTCATCACTCACAACATGACTTTGGACCAGGTTAATGAAGCCATTGAGCTGATGAAGCATGGCAAATGGTAGATGTACACTCCCATTCTTTTTCCTCCATTCATGACATAACAACACAAATCAATTAATTAAAAGGTGCAGGTCTCCTCATTTTTCTTTTACTTTTGTTCCACAGCATCCGGACGGTCATGACTGTTTCTCCACAATAAGAACACTGTGTTGCTTTCAATGATGCTCTTTAGTGGATTATCTGCTGTGTTCATAAAAGTGAAAACTGGAACGTGTCGAAGTGTTTCTAGATCAAAATAAATGGTCTCAGCATCTGAATGGCTTCCTTGTTTGTGTCCTGGTGTTGAGTTGTATGCTGATGATGTTCAAGTGTCTGTTGTGGTCTATCGTTTTGTCTTCTACTTTATACCACTAGGTGCCACTGCAGTACATCAGGTGCTAGTTAAGACTCAGCAGTCGAATGGTCTTTTTTTTTTTTTGGTAAAGTTCCTAACTGAGTGAAATGACCCGGAAGTATCGAAGCGGCAACCGTAAATAGAGCTGCTCGACTTCTCTAAATGCTGAGGAAAGGTGCTTCAATGCTGCCTTTCTCATCTCCTTCAGCATAGACTACACTGAACCAGCCTTTAGGAAAGTAAAAGAGATAACGTCCCATAATTTATTGGCAGCACAATTTAAAAGTGACATACATCAATAACATCTGCCATCACATAATTACATAGTGTAAGTGAAGTGGTATTCTCTCAGCACCATGGTTGCCTTTTCCGAAGTCTCTATGAATATTCCTTCACATCTGATCCCGTGACTTTTTTTTTTTTTTTTTTTTAAATTTAGTTCAAGGAAAAATATCTAGGAAAAGGACATTATTTTTTTGACTAATCAACACAGCCCCTGTGTGAAGTCACGACAGCTACTACTGATCGTACTATGCCAGCTACTGAGATCTATTGTTTTAGTTTATATGCCACACAATGCCCCTTAGCTGTTGTAAAATCACTAACACATGACCTAATTGCTTTTTGCTTGAACAGTACAGCATTTTATTCATTCAGCTCACTACAGTGTGTACAATGTATCGTGTTACTGAATTGTCTACAGCATTGTTTAGTGTGACAAAAGTGTTGGTAAACTGTTTAGTCAGATGTGTAAAGGACCTCAGAGTGTAGGGCAGGGGTATTCAATTAACGTTCCAAAAGGTCCAGATTGAGAAAATCTCCTCGGGCAAAGGTCTGGAACATTACAATAATATCTAACTTGTGCTATTGAGTGCCATATATATCATAATTATTATTAGCTTTCAAATTGAATTCGATGGATTATAAATACATAAATAAATGTTCTCATTTCAAGTAAAATAAGGGCTGGATTAAAGAACTGACTTAACAGAAAGCTTGTGAAAAATGTGCATCTTAATAGCAGACCACCTCAAGGTGTGACAATTTGTCTAATTTCAGATGGGATTTTAGAGGAGATGGTGCATAGTTACAAAATCATTTCACCTCAGGTTGATAGCAGGCCATCTCAAGGTTTCTCTAAGAGAACCAGAACATTCTGATGTAGCATTTCAAAAATAAAGCTCATCAAAATCGCATGCATTATCTAACTTCAAATCACATTCATGAGACAATTTGTCTAATTTCAGTAGGACTTTAGAGGAGATGGTGCGTAGTTACAAAATCATTTCACCTCAGGTTGATAGCAGACCATCTCAAGGTTTCTCTAAGAGAAAACCAGGACATTCTGATGTAGCTTTTCAAAATTAAAGCTTTTCAAAATCACATTTCTCTCTTTGGAGAACGTCATGTGAAATAACTCTCTGACTCACGTAACAATTCTCCTCCTCCTCGTTCTCTTTCCTCGTCTCCCCCGTGTATCTACATCTCACTCAAGTCCGGAAACTTGTCAGAATACCCATATTTGATTGGCTGAGCTGCATCACGTGATGTGATTTACGCAGCTGAACAAGTGCCATAAAGGCTGAAAAAGCCGCGCCGGTTACAATAAAAGCGCTCCGTCAAAATGTAATAATTCTCAATTATCTATCAAGGAAACAGGCTTTAAATTGAAAAGGTGGGTTTATTTTCCCAAAAATCATCCAATAACAATAATTTACAAAGAAATGAATTAACAAAGTTATAGGGCCCCTACAGGGACGTGCAGTCAGGGGAGGCAGAGCCTCACCTGTCATCATGAAAAGTAAAAAACAAATAATGATAAAATAAAAAATTATATTTCTCTACTGATCTGTGCTATAAATGTAATTTGTGTATGATTCCAATCATTTTTATAATCAAAATCGCTGAATTAGCACATGTCCTGTTCAAATAGAGGAGACATGTGAGGTGAGGCAGCGACGAGCTGAACCTCACCTCAGATTGCGCAATCCCTCTCAAACTGGGTTGAGCGCGTGCTTTTTGCTTTCTCATTGTTTGTCACCACTGTAATATTTGTAGACACTTTTATTACATGTCCTTTCTTTCCATAGAATAGGTAATGTATTTCACGTGTGTGTAGAACATATTTAGTGTTGCTGATCTGACAGAAACCGCAGTGAAAATTCACAGAGGGGAGGCAAACACTACCTCTGCCTCAAAGAAGGGGGCGTGTGAGAGCCCACGGGTCGGGTTTATTGCGTCAAGCTGCACAGAGCAGATCGACCCAGACAGGAAGTCAGACACCGAAAAGGGATAGAGCATCCGGCCATTTTTCAAAATAAAACACCATGTGCAGCCGGATCACGGCACACACGCTCCCGGTGGAATTATGTAGTTTACCTATGTGTGTGTGAAGAATACTGATTTGAAATATGAAAAACAACCAGTAGTGCAAGCTGCCAATTGAATGGTGATTTAAGCTACTCTATTGGGTTCATATATTTGTAATCTGACTCTGAAATAGTCAGTGCCTCACCAGCCACCAACCTCACCACGCATCACTGGGCCCCTATAAAAGAAGACAACAAAACATAACTCTTAAAGAATAAGGTTAACAAAGCAAGACGTTAACTCATTGACAAAAAACCTCCAAAATGAAACTGAGGGAAACCTATATACTGGCTGACCAAACCAACGAAAGCATACAGGGGAGGACAACAAAGACAAGAACCACAAGGTAACACAAAACTGCCCAGATCCCCCCATGCTGTCAGAGCTCTTGGTTTGGTCCTTGGCTCAGGCCTCTTGCATAAAAACAGGCACCACCCTCAACCCTTTCTTTCATCAGACCAGGAAGAGGAACTCAGCAGCCAGGTAACTTTCTTTGTGGGGCTGTGGCCTCCACAAGCCGCATGACCCCAGCAGCTTCCCCTATGGGCTCAGCGATCCCCCGATTTAGCACAAGATCATTAATGAAAAAATCATGACTGTATCCAGAACAGCATTGGTTGAAAAACCTGTTCTTACCCCAAACTTGTCAGATACCGCCGCTTATGTAGTGCTCCTCGGCATGTCAAACTGACTCACTGAGGCATCGTTAAGCGTTGGTACTGGACAGAGCAATTGATGTAGAGCAAGAAAGTCCTCGTAGGGCAGGTAGAAGTGAATTTTGGATGGTAGGGACACCAAATTAGCCATTAGCTAGCCAGTGGGAGACGCACACTGGAACTGTTGAAGAAAATCATCATATAACTTAGAATTAAACTAAAGCCATAGCCTGATTCTGATATCTCAATCCAGTTGAATGAACAAATGTTTCTCAGAAAGTATGAGTGCCAGCGACCTGAAAGTGAAAACTCCCGGTCAACGAGCAGAGCATTCTGTCAACATGGTTGGGTACAATGTTCTCGAAAGAACATGCCCAAACTAGGTATTAAGCAAGGCCCCGTATTAGAAATTAGGGATGCTTTGTTTGTGATTCGGCCGACTGATCTGATTGGTGGAACGTGACTTAAGGGGGGTGAATTAGACTATAAGGGTAAACTGTAACAACTGGTACAGTGGATTTTTGCTGAATGTTGCCTTGTGCTCATTAAAACTTCCCACTGGTTGCTACTCCAAGAACTCCGTCTCTTCTCTTAATTTTTGCTTCTAAAGAACTCACGTGCACTCACAAGTAACATGCACTCACTGCCAGACCGGCTACGTCAACAAAAACAGAAGCTCGGATTACAACACACACTGAAGGACAGTGACTTCAAACTCTGCTCGGGATGCCATTTCTCTGCTATATCTTTACATAGAAAATAGCTGTTTGCTGCTAAATTAGTGCTCGGAGTTTGGAGTTCAGCACCTCTAGCAAAGATAAGACTTTCACCCGTTACACCGCTGTTCATAACAAGCTGAAACTGTACGTTTCTTGTGAACACAGAAGTGTCGGTATTTCACGAGTTGAGTGAGAATGTGTTGGTCGGAAAGAACTATTTAATTTTGTTTTAAAAATCAGATTTCCATCTCATTGTGCTGAACACAGTCCACAGTTGTGCCTTTTGGCTAGAGTCTTGGAAAATATAACGGGCAAAGAAGATAAAGGATATCAAAAGAATAACAATCTAGAACCTCAATGTCTCCTCTGGATGTTTAAGTAGGGTTAGGTATAGAGGCCGGCTCGCCCTGTGGTTGACTTTGGGGCACTGGACCTCGCAGCAATTATGGGCTGTAATGCAGCCAGGGCAGTTAGGATTATTGGAGTCAATCTCATCTGAAGGTTCCCCAAATATATTTGTACTGTTGCAATATAAAACCACAGGACCAAAGTCTCATTGTCTCCTCCTTTCTTCTGTCCTGCAACTGCTCTCTTAAGTCCTCTCTTGCTCATTTACTCTCATCTTTACAGCAAAAATGTCCACAGCTGGAAAGGTGAGTACAATCAACATATTTTGTGGTGGTTTTTTTGGGGGGTTTTTTTGGTCATTTTTTTTGCAATAAGTCTGGTTACTTCAAATGGTTTATTTGGGGTGAGATTTTTAATAAAACATTAAAATAAAATGATGAAATATCACAATTTTAAGCTTAGCTTTGGTTACTTTTTCTGACTGAAGCTTTTGTCAAACGGGATGGAAAAATTTAACTTTGACGGGTTTTTTTTCTGGATCGGGTAAACAATGTAGTTTTAGGGCTTGTTTAAAGCAGGGGTCTTCAACGTTTTTCAGGCCAATGTCTCCCAAACTGATAGAGATGGAGCAGGGACCCCTACTATATACATTATATTGTATAAAATTGTGTTTAATATTAAACTGGGCCTAGTGCCATGTATAAACATACCTTTTTTATTGTGCATTCAATACTAAGCTCTTAAAATAATACACAGGTTCATATATTCATGTTTTTATTTTAAACGTGCAAGGTACAGTGAGTAGGGTGACTGTGCCACTGCCATTTAGAAACATACCTTGTATGATAATCATGCATACAAACTATTCAAATTGATGTTTTTATTTTAAACAAATGTGGAAATGAAAGTGAGTGATGGCCTATTGGTGCCACTGCCATGCATAAACATACCTGTTATCTTGCATACAATACTGAACTATTAAAATAATGGACAGATTCATGTTTGGAAAAAATTATAAATAAAATTCACAGACCCCCTGTTGAAGACCTCTGGTTTAAAGAAATCATGCTTTTCCTTCCGTTCCCTTCCATCGTTTTGGGGTTCAGAGGGTTATCTATAAAGTACCTGTCTTTCTGTCTCGTTCTTTCTGTCACCTCTGCTTTAGTAAAATATCTCGTCTTATTTTGACTTGGCACAGTTTTGAAGTTTGTGTAACTGTATATAGTCAAGACCGAGGGAATTGTTAGCCAAAATGTAAACAAAATAATAAGTACTGAGACCATTGATTTACTGGTGGTGCTTGTTAACCTTTTACTCTATTCTGTTCAACTTCTTTCAATAAGTCCATGAACTTTGACAGCTGGATAGCAACTCAAAGAACTGATGACATGGCTACAGAAGCTTTTTAAAACTCAAAATTCACTTAAAAAAATCTTTCAAATAATAAATAACTTGTGTATACTTGAAAATTGTCGCTATGCATGTTTGCTTTTAGAGGAGCAGCTGTGTCGGACATTGAAACCACTAACTGTTAGAACATAACAAGAAAATGTTTTTTTTATGTGAAACCCAAACTAATTTGCAATGTGTAAACTCATATTCATGGACTATTGTATTGCCTTTGTAAAAGCCCTGCAAAGAAACAAAAGTTTAATATCCTGTAAACAATTTGATTTGGCAAAATATCTACTCAAATGAAGACTTTTAATACCACCTCTTTCTAAAGCATCTAAAAACAATTTGACTTTCTTTGTATGATCCCTAGACATGTAAATGGTGTTTTTTATCAATTAGCTTTGTGAACGTCATGTGATCGCACGCGCCAAGGTACAAAAAATTGAGAGGCGCACTAAAGGCACCATGTGCCGGCCATAATTACGTCAGTTTCTGGCGTTTAGAGTTCAACAAAGGTTGGGTCCTTGAAGCTTCTTTTTACACCCTATGGTTTAAAAGTCCCCAGAAATATTTGTCATATCTCATTGCTGACTAAGTTCATGTGGTGTCACTGCCCTGTAGGTCATCAAGTGCAACGCAGCAGTGGCGTGGGAGCCCAACAAGCCTTTGGTGATGGAGGAGATTGAGGTAGCCCCGCCCCAAGCCAATGAGGTCCGCATCAAGGTGAGAGACGTCCACTAACTATCACTACTTTGGGGTGGCTGTGACTCTGAATGTAGAGCAAATCGTCCTTTTAATCACAAAATCCTGCTTAGTGCAACTTAACAGGTTCAGTTAGTGATAAGTTTGATATTAACGCTACAGAAAAATTATGATGTGAAAGTGTTGCTAGTCCTGCTGAACCCAGTGAGAGTGAACTCTCATCAGTCTGTCTGTATTAATCCTTTGTCTTTTCATTGTTTGCTTTCGGTCTTTGGTGCAGATTGTGGCGACTTCGGTGTGCCATTCTGACCTGTACCACCTGTTGGAGAGTATGCCTAAAGACGGATTCCCAGTAGTCCTCGGCCACGAGGCAGCCGGCATCGTAGAGAGTGTCGGACCTGGAGTCACTGAATATCAGCCAGGTCAATTTCAACTAGTACAATATTTTGGAATAAATGCTTATTTGCTTTCTTTACAAAAGTGAGATGAGAATATTGATATGTCTCATATCTGTGTTGAGTACGGAGCTCAGATGTGTTTAGCTTAGCATAGCTAAGCTTAGTTTAGCGTAAAGTTTGGAAACGGCTATTTTTGCTCTGTACAAAGTTCAGAAATAAAGGGACATAGCTGTCACATTTTGTTCAAAGATGTTTTGACTTTTTGAAACGGACCTCTTAAGGTCACTATGAGCAATATGTCTCCTTAATCTGTACATTAACAGTTTTACAGGTATTAGTGGAAATGTATGAGGGTTGTAAATTGAGGCCACTCTGTGCCATTGTTTTACAACATAATGAAAGTTGGAGATTAATGTGACTATAACATTGTTTTTGTCTTTCAGGAGACAAGGTCATTCCTCTGTTCATGTATCAGTGTAGAGAATGTCGCTTCTGTAAGAGTCCAAAGACCAACCAGTGTGACGAAAAATGGTGAGCTCAATAAGCACTAATTCACTCTTCTGTCTCAACTATTGATTTCCTTCCTGCTGGGTATGTCCAAATGCTTCTAGACAAACATTGTATTCAACAGTTCTCTATCAGTATAGCTGTTACAGTTGCTATACAGGAGAACAGAGATTGGAGCCAAAGGCAAACAGTTGTAGGCAGCAACATTAATTTAGTAGTTTATTGTAAATGGCTTGCAGACCAAGTTACATGCAGGTAACAGGCAGACGGAACACAACATTGCCAAAATGCAACAAATGACTGTGAAAGTAGCAACTTTAGTTTCTGACTGATACCACAGGACAAATAGTTAAGATCTTGTTGTTTTTTTTTATTTTAGGCATGTTGCAAATATTCATTGAACCTTTTAATACGTGAGAGCAACACTCAAATAGTTTTTCAGTTTTTTTCACATCAAAAAAACATTGTCTTGTTCAGGTCCGCTGGTCGTCTGCAGGAAATGTCACCATTAGACTCCAGGTTCACCTGTAAGGGAAAGAAGGTGCAGCAGTTTGGAGGAACCAGTACCTTCTCTGAGTACACTGTGGTTAACCAGATGGGTGTGGCTAAGATTGACCCTGCTGCCCCTCTGGACAAAGTGTGTCTCCTTGGCTGTGGGATCTGCACAGGATACGGAGCAGCAGTTAATACGGCTAAGGTGTGTCTGCTTGACTGTCAGGGATGGTGTTACATGTATTGTTGTAGGCTGAACTCTGACACACACCACTCTGTACATCATCCGATCTGAAATGCAACATACTGTCAGTGGTGCCAAAGTAGGGAGTGTTTTAAGAACTAAGCTGTCTGACCTAAAGAGCCATGTTGACTGAACTCTGTTGTATCATAGGTGGAACCAGGCTCCACATGTGCTGTGTTCGGTCTGGGAGCTGTGGGTTTGGCTGCAGTCATGGGCTGCAAGGCTGCAGGAGCCAAGAGGATTATTGCAGTTGACATCAATCCAGAGAAGTTTGAGAAGGCCACGGTGTTCGGCGCGACCGACTTTGTGAACCCCAAGGATCACAGTAAACCCATCAGCCAGGTGCTGTCCGAGATGACCGACGGAGGAGTGGACTTCTCCCTGGAATGTGTCGGGAGTGTGGAAGTCATGGTGAGGCAGATAGAAAGGATTTTTTTTTCTTTTTCTAAAGATTTTAAGTAAAGTGACTCATTATATTTAAGATCCATGCTGTTTCTTCATTTAGCGCGATGCCTTGGAGTCTTGTGTGAGAGGTTGGGGTGTCAGCGTGATAGTTGGCTGGATGAGCTTGAAAGAAGTTTCTACTCGCCCCTATCAGCTCATCTCTGGACGCACATGGAAGGGCTCTCTGTTTGGAGGTGAGACAATTATGAACATCACTCTGGTAACTAAATGGCTGTGGGCTTATGTTCTGCAACTCTATAGTTAGTTTTACTCTGGATACTCTTTGCTGAAGTGATTGTGTGCCTCAGGCTTTAAGGGTAGGGATGGCGTGCCTCAGATGGTCAAAGCCTACCTGGACAAGAAGGTGAAGGTGGATGAGTTCATCACTCACAACATGACTTTGGACCAGGTCAATGAAGCCATTGAGCTGATGAAGCATGGCAAATGGTAGATATACACCCCCATTCTTTTTCCTCCATTCATGACTCAACAACACAAATCAATTAAAAGGTGCAGGTCTCCTCATTTCTCTTTTACTTTTGTTCCACAGCATCCGGACGGTCATGACTGTTTCTCCACAATAAGACCACTGTTTTGCTTTCAATGATGCTCTTCAGTGGATTATCTGCCGTGTTCATAAAAGTGAAAACTGGAACATGTCAAAGTGTTTCTAGAGCAAAATAAATGGTCTCAGCATCTGAATGGCTTCCTTGTTTGTGTCCTGGTGTTGAGTTGTATGCTGATGATAAAGTGTCTCTTGTGGTCTATTGTTTTGTCTTCTACTTTATACCACTAGGTGCCACTGCAGTAAATCAGGTGCTAGTTAATTAAGACTCAGCAGTTGAATGGTCTTTTTTTATTTATTTTTTTTAAAGTTCAAGGAAAAATATCTAGGAAAGGATATATATATATATATAGATATATATATATATAGATATATATATAGATATATATATATATATATATATATATATATATATATATATATATATATATATAGATATATATATTTTTACTAATCAATGCAGCCCCTGTGTGAAGAAAGTCAAGATGGCTACTACTGATCGTACAATGCCAGCTACTGAGATATATTGTTTGACTTTATATGCCACACAATGCTCCTTAGCTGTTGTATAATCACTGTAAAACATGACCTCTAGTGGCCTTTTGCTTAAATGAAATGGTACAGTTTTATTCATTCAGTCCACTACAGTGTGTACAATGTATAGTGTTCCTGAACTGTCTCCAGCAGGGGTATTCAACTAACATTCCAAGAGGGAGAGAGACCATCCATCTAGTTTTGCATTAATTTGATGGAACACTGTTTATCTATTTCCAGAAATGGAGACCTTATTTCAACACAGGCAATCAAATGTTGCATAAAGCAATAATGTCAGTGTCCTATCTTATGTGCATGTGAGACTGTATGTTTGAGAGGGGAAGTTGGAGGCTGGCAATCAAGGTGCATTTTGTGGAGATCATAGTAAATAATTATAAAAATGTGAAGTAAAAGAACGATGGATTGTGCAAAAGCCCCCCAAGGATGTAATTGAGGACTCTTCATGTCTGTTCATTATAAAGGAGCAATGGCCAATGGGGCAACCACCACACTGGGGCAACCAAGGTAACTTCACCACTTGCTCAGTAGGTCAGGGACAGATTTTATAGGGCTTTTCAGTTCCAAACAAAATCTATGAACAATGTAATAAAAAATCTGCACACAAGCATAACTAAATGTGATTCAGTTGGACAGAATGGGATCCAGGATTTGAGTAAGTTTATCATTTATGCAAGTTATGTACCAGAGTGCAAAGTTAAGTTGTATTTCTGCATGCTTGTGTACATTTTCTTTGCAGGTAGTTAATTTCCCAGGTTCTGGGACAGAAAATGTACCACAACAGTGACAGAGTTGGAGCAATAAAAGTGACGTGTCAAAGATAAATATAAGATGTTGAGATGATTACACATTTCTTGCAATGTGTAGGAGTTGGGAAGTGTCTTTTCACAATGTTAAAAAAAAACAATGTATCCAGAACAGCATTTGTTGAAAAGCCTGTTCTAACCCCCAACTTGTCAAATAGCTAACCTATTGCTCCTCGGCATGTCAAACTGACTCTCTGAGGCGTCGGTACTGGACAGGGCAAGAAAGTCCTCGTTGTGCAGGCGGGAGTGAATTTTGGAAGGTTATTGACTCCAAATTAGCCATTAGCTAGCCAGTGGGAGACACACACTGGAACTCACGTGCACTAACGAGTAACATGCACTCACTGCCAGACCGGCTACGTCGACAAAACACAGAAGCTCGGATTACAACACACACTGAAGGACAGTGACTTCAAACTCTGCTCGGGATGCCATTTCTCTGCTATATCTTTACATATTTCCATCTCATTGTGCTGAACACAGTCCACAGTTTTGCTAGAGTCTTGGATAATATGAAAGGCAAAGAAGATAAAGGATATCAAAAGAATAACAATCTAGAACCTTAATGTCTCCTCTGGATGTTTAAGTAGGGTGAGGTATAGAGGCCGGCTCGACGTGTAGTGGGAAAGCAGCCAGGGCAGTTAAGATGCTTAGAGTTGATCTCCCCTGAAGGTTTGCCAAATAGTTTTGTACTGTTGTAATGCAAAACCACAAAACCAGAGTCTCTTGTTGTCTCCTCCCTATTTCTGTCCTGCAGCTGCTCTTAAGTCCTGTCTTCCTGGTTTTCTCTCATATTTGCAGCAACAATGACCACAGCTGGTAAGGTGAGTACAATCCAACATATTTTATGGTGTTTTTATTAGTTTTTGTTTATTTATTTTTTGCAATTTTACAGGATCTGGTTACTTCAAATGGATTGTGACGGTTTTTACAGCATCTGGCTCACATAAACAGTGTAGTTTTCGGGCTTGTTTAAAGAAATCATGCTTTTCCTTCCGTTCACTTCCATCGTTTTGGGGTTCAGAGGGTTATCTATAAAGTACCTGTCTTTCTGTCTCTTACTTTCTATCTGTCGCTCTGTCACCTCTGCTTTAGTAAAATATCTTGTCTTATTTTGACTTAGCACAGTTTTGAAGCATCCATTTTGTGTAACTGTTTTCAAGGCCGAGGAAATAGTTCGGCAAAATGTAAAAAAAAAATATTTAATCACTTTATAAGTGTCTGGGGCAACTGATTTACTCAGTGGTGCTTGTTAACCTTTCATTCCTTTATTCTGTTCAACTTCTCTCTTAAGTCCTTAAGCCTTGACAGCTGGATAGCAACTCAAGGAACTGATAACATGGCCACAGAAGCTTTTTAAAACTCAAAATTCACTTCAAAAATCTTTCAAATAACACATAACTTGTGTGGACTTTAAACTGTTGCTTTTTATGTTTGCTTTTAGAGGAGCAGCTGTGTCAGAGACATTGGAACCACTAGCTGTTAGAACATAAGAAAAATGTTTTTTATATGAAACCCAAACTAATTTGCAATGTGGCAGTCAGTCAGTTGATCTGACATTGAAATGGGCCTCTAGGTGAAAGCTTGCCTTAAATTATAACACTTATAGGATTGCAAAATAATATCCTGTTCTTGCTAATGTAGCATGTTTCTTTTTAGTCTCCTAAAAGTTCTGTCTATACTCGTGCATGGCGCCGTACTGCAATCCTCCACAGACAGCGCGCAAGCTCCGAGCAAGAACGTTTCTACTCAATGCGCTGTGAGCTGCATTATTCTCCGAAACGCCAGAGGGCGTACAAACAAAATGAACTGTGAGCAATCACAAAGACAACGAGTGAAACCCATAGATATGCCCAAAGACTGTAGGACCTGTAATTACGTTATTTTCTGGCGCGCGCTAACCCTAACCCTCCGAGTTCCAGTGTTCAGAGTTCAACAAAGGTTGGGCCCTTGGAGCTTTTTTTAAACCCTATGGTTTAAAAGTCCCCAGAAATATTTGTCATATCTCATTGCTGAGTAAGTTCATGCGGTTTCACTGCCCTGTAGGTCATCAAGTGCAAGGCAGCAGTGGCGTGGGAGCCCAACAAGCCTTTGGTGATTGAAGAGATTGAGGTAGCTCCGCCCCAAGACAATGAGGTCCGGATCAAGGTGAGAGACGTCCACTAACTATCACTACTTCGGGGTGGCTGTGGCTCTGAATGTAGAGTGGATTGTCCCGTAATCACAAAATCCTGCTAAATGCAACTTACCAGGTCCATTTCATGATATGTTTTATATTAACGCTACATAAAAATTACAATATAATGTGAAAGTGTTGCTAGTCCTGCTGAACCCAGAGAGAGTGAATTATCATCAGTCTGTCTGTGTTTTCATTGTTTGCTTTCGGTCTTTGGTGCAGATTGTGACGACTGCGGTGTGCCATTCTGACCTGTACCACCTGTTGGAGAGTATGCATAAAGACGGATTCCCAGTAGTCCTCGGTCACGAGGCAGCCGGCATCGTAGAGAGTGTTGGACCTGGAGTCACTGAATATCAGCCAGGTCAATTTCAGATAGTACAATATTTTGGAATAAATGCTTATTTGCTTTCTTTCCAAGAGTGATATGAGAAGATTGATATGTCTCATGTCTGTGTTTAGTACGGAGCTCAGACGTGTTTAGCTTAGCATAGCTAAGCTTAGCTTAGCGTAAAGTTTGGAAACAGCTAGCTTGACTCTGTCCAAAGTTCAGGAATAAAGGGACATAGCTGTCACGTTTTGTTCAAAGATGTTTTGACTTTTTGAAACAGACCTCTTAAGTTCACTATTAACAATATGTCTCCTTAATCCGTACATTAACAGTTTCACAGGTATTGATGAAAATGTATGAGGGTTGTAAATTGAGGCCACTCTGTGCCATTGTTTTACAACATAATGAAAGTTGAAGATTAATGTGACTATAACATTGTTTTTGTCTTTCAGGAGACAAGGTCATTCCTCTGTTCATCTCCCAGTGTAGAGAATGTCGCTTCTGTAAGAGTCCAAAGACCAACCAGTGTGAGAAAGGATGGTGAGCTCAATAAGCACTAATTCACTCTTCTGTCTCAACTATTGATTTCATTCCTGCTGGGTATGTTCAAAAGGTATGTCCAAATGCTTCTAGACAAACATTGTATTCAACAGTTCTCTATCAGTATAGCTGTTACAGTTGTTATACAGGAGAACGGGGATTGGAGCCAAAGGCAAACAGTTGTAGGCAGCAAAATTAATTTAATAATTAATTTATTGTAAATGGCTTGCTGACATAGAGTCCAAATTGCATGCAGGTAACAGGCAGATAGAACACAATATTGCCAAAATGCAACAAATGATTGTGAAAGTAGCAACTTCAGTTTCTGACTGATACCACAGGACAAATAGTTTAGATCAGGGGTATTCAATTAACATTCCAAAAGGTCCAGATAGAGAAAATCTCCTCGGAAAAGGTCCGGAACATTACAATAATATCTAACTTGCGCTATTTAGTGATATATATATATATATATATATATATATATATATATATATATATATATATATATACATATATATATTCAAGAAGCCTAGTAGTAGTAACAACGTTTCAGTGTAGCCAACAATTGTCAAATCAAATGTAGAGAGTATCAATCATATTTTAACAATTATTATTCTCAGTTTTCAAATTTAATTGGATGGATTATAAATAATACATAGACATACATAAATAAATGTTCTTCTCATTTCAAGTAAAATAAGGGCTGGATTAAAGAATGACTGACATAACAGAAAGCTTGTGTAAAATGTGCATCTTAATAGCAGACCACCTCAAGGTGTCACTCAGAGAGAACCAGAACATTCTGATGTAGCATTTCAAAATTAAAGCCCTTCAAAATCACATGCATGAGCTAACTTCAAATCACATCATGAGACAATTTGTCTAATTTCAGATTAGATTTTAGAGGAAATGGTGCATTGTTACAATGTCATTTCAACTCAAACTCAATTTTAGAAAAATGTATTTCACTGAATTGCCCTGCAGCTTTCAATTCAGTTCATTCAGGTGTGAAGTGATGTCAGTCAAAAAGCCACGATATTATATTTTTTTTACCCGTCTGTGTACATCTCACTCGAGTCAGGAAACTTGTCAGAATACCCATATTTGATTGGCTGAGCTACATCACATGATGTGATTTACGCCGCTGAACAAGTGCCGTAAAGGCTGGAAAAGAAGCACCGGTTAAAATAAAAGCGCTCCGTCAAAATGTAATAATTCTCAATTATTTACCGGTTTTAGGTCCTGGGTCCGGATACAACTGCGCCTGGGTCCGGATCCGGACCGCGGTCCGCCTATTAGTGACCCCTGATTTAGATCTTGGTTTTTCTATTATTATTATTTTAGTCATGTTGCAAATATTCATTGAACCTTCTAATACGTGACAGTTTTTTTCACATCAAAACATTGTCTTGTTCAGGTCCGTTGGTCGTCTGCAGGAAATGTCACCATTAGACTCCAGGTTCACCTGTAAGGGAAAGAAGGTGCTGCAGTTTGCAGGAACCAGTACCTTCTCTGAGTACACTGTGGTTAACCAGATGGCTGTGGCTAAGATCGACCCTGCTGCCCCTCTGGACAAAGTGTGTCTCCTTGGCTGTGGGATCTGCACAGGATACGGAGCAGCAGTTAATACTGCTAAGGTGTGTTTGTGTACACACACCGCTCTGTACAACATCCGACATCTGAAATGCAACATATTGTCAGTGGTACCAAAGTATCTAGGGAGAACAAGTGTTTAAAGAACTAAGATGTCTGACCTAAAGAGCCATGTTGACTGAACTCTGTTGTATCGTAGGTAGAACCAGGCTCCACATGTGCTGTGTTTGGTCTGGGAGCTGTGGGTTTGGCTGCAGTCATGGGCTGCAAGGCTGCAGGAGCCAAGAGGATCATCGCAGTTGACATCAATCCAGAGAAGTTTGAGAAGGCCACGGTGTTCGGCGCGACCGACTTCGTGAACCCCAAGGATCACAGTAAACCCATCAGCGAGGTGCTGTCCGAGATGACCGACGGAGGAGTGGACTTCTCCGTGGAATGTGTCGGGAAAGCGGGAGTCGTGGTGAGGCAGATAGAAAGGATTTTCATCAAGATTTTAGGTAAATTGGCTCATTATATTTAAGATCCATGCTGTTTCTCCATCTAGCGCGATGCCTTGGAGTCTTGCGTGAGAGGTTGGGGTGTCAGCGTGATAGTTGGGATGAGCTTGAATGATGTTGCTACTCACCCCTTTCAGCTCATCTCTGGACGCACATGGAAGGGCTCTCTGTTTGGAGGTGAGACAAATATGACCATCACTCTGGTAACTAAATGGCTGTGTGGGCTTATGTTCTGCAACTCTATAGTTAGTTAGTTGTATTCTAGATGTGTGATTGTGTGTCTCAGGCTTTAAGGGTAGGGATGCGGTGCCTCAGATGGTCAAAGCCTACCTGGACAAGAAGGTGAAGCTGGATGAGTTCATCACTCACAACATGACTTTGGACCAGGTCAATGAAGCCATTGAGCTGATGAAGCATGGCAAATGGTAGATGTACACTCCCAGTCTTTCTCCTCCATTCATGACTCAACAACAACACAGATCAATTAAAAGATGCAGGTCTCCTCATTTCTCTTTTACTTTTGTTCCACAGCATCCGGACGGTCCTGAATGTTTCTCCACAATGAGACCACTGTTGCTTTCAAAGTAATTTGGTAATTTACCATTATATATTCTACAAAATCTCTACATAATAGTCACACAAATAATGCACTGCACATTATTAACTGATCTTTTAATCATGCACACTATATATGCCTGACTATGAGCACAAAATACTATTCGATTCGATTGTGAGAATCAGCTGCAGTGTTCAGAAGCAAAAGCTAAACATATGAAAGTGTTTAAAGAGCAAAATAAATGGTATAAACAGAAACTGTCTTCTGCTTTCTTGTTTTTGTTCTGGTTTTATTGTGTCACAGGCCCAGCATTTACGGTTCCACAGCATTGCCCGTCATGCCTCTGAATGCTTGATTAAACTTTGTTTAAAGTGTCAGTTTTCCCTGAGATCTACTCAGACTAGCCGAATTGTATCACTGTTTGTTTAATTAACTTGGCAGACAGCACTGTGATTATTCTGCTAGGATGGGCTCCAGGATTTGTCCCAGAGCAGTGCTTCTGCTTGCTTCTTGAAGAATTTATAATAAAGGATACAATATTGCAGTTGAACAACAGGGGCACTAAATGAAAAATTATATGAGACCATAAAAGTACATATAATAACAGCTGTTGTTTGGCATTGTGTGATTTTACAGAGAAGAAATTACAGTTCACGATTGCTCTCTGTTTGCACTAGAAGCGGCACTGATTGTTCAGCGAATGGTTTTATCCAATTATTCATCCTTATTATGATCTGTAGTGTATGCCCTCGTTTAGGTTTACACACTAGATTCACTGTGATTGATTAGTCTTGCAATCTGTCATGATATAAAAATGATTACGACCTGGGCTGAATCACAAATTAAAGGTACACTTTACTTAAAACTGAACCACACATCGTCAACAGATTCAAAAGAGCTAGTCAAACCTAGTACATGACACCATCCAACTCTTAATAAAATAAATACAGAAACCTTATTCCCGACAAATGCAGACGGTCGTTTCCCCTCACATCGTCTGCGTCTGGGCCAAAAAGATAAATTGGAACACATCGCAGCTGACTAGAGCCAACGGCCAATGAGCGCTCGTTCTGCGCCAGCGTGAGAGGAAATAACTCTCCCTACCAGCAGGGGGTGATCATCGGTGTTCGTCTTTCAGAAAGGGGAAACCAGAAGACCTAGGACTGGGGATATACAAGCCTTTGTTCTGATACATACATGAAAAACAAAGCAGGGTTTGCCTACCATTTTCACACCGCTCTCGCTCAACACTTCGCTTGTGTTGTTTTAAAGATATTTCTGTATGGGAATTATCAGGTGAGGTGAAAATGATAAGGGACTTCTGTGTGTGCCCTCTTGACTTTACTCGTTCGCAATCTTTCCTCACTTCCGTTTCTCTTCTCGTCCACTGATTCGCTCATGCTGAACAGCCTATCGGAGTGATCTCTCTCACAGACACACGGACGTGCAACTACAAAGAGGAAATGACGATTGTAGCCCCACAGCCCACACATGCAGGACCCTCCTTGGTGATTACTCTGGACCGAGATAAGATATGCACTCTTACCTAACCTTGTGAGGGTGAGAGCACTTGTGAAACAGCATGGCAACTGTAGGGAAGGTAAGCACGCTATCCTCTCCTCACACGCCGTGACATCAGAATAATGAACTTCTGCAAAAGTTTTAATGGATTAAAGCTGTTCTACAAACACAAACGCTGCAAAGGTTGCCAGTACTTTTCCTCTGCTCAGTCAAGCGTTTACAGAACAGAGGGAATGTTAAGAGTACAAGGGGAGGTGTATGGAGGGTGGAGTTGAAACTGCTATTTATTTTGAACATAAGTTTTCATTTAACTGTAAAGGAGAAAACCCTCTCGCACTCTGTTGCACAATCTAGTTTTGTGTTTTTCTTGGAGGGCTCTTGTTGAGCTTTAGCTGAGGCTTCCTGTCGTTGCAACATGTCTGCACAATCTGGGTGAGAAAGGTCAAAGTTTGCCTTGAAGAATTATTTTTCATGGGAATGTTATTCTCAGCCCGTTGAGAAACAGAGAAGAGCTGATGGCGAATGGACTCTGATCCAATCTTTTCTATAGTCTGCAATACAATAAAGTATCAAGGTGTTTTCCTCCAGCCTTTGAATCAAGGCTGCCTCCACTACAGCACCGAACACGTTAAATGTCCACAGAATTGTTGTCATCAGCCAGCTGAAGCTCGCGGATGTTGTGTTGTAGGTCGTCCGGTGCAAAGCCGCCGTGGCATGGGAGGCTGGGAAACCTCTGGTGATGGAGGAGGTGGAGGTGGCACCTCCGAAAAGCGGGGAAGTTCGCCTCAAGGTAATGAAACAGGGCTGATGTGTTCGCTATGGACACTCGTTTAATAAAGATGAATTAAAACCGTTATGTTGCTGCAAACTCTTCAGTTAATGTGTTCTTACTTCGTCATTTAAATGAGTTAAAGGCAATGATGCAACTATGAAAAAAAAGGTAATTACACCTTTAGTACACAGCATAATGTTTATAAACTGCCCCATATGATAACCAGCTCCACCTGAAAGCTCATAACTTCTCACTTTTCCCTCCTTTATTGTATGTGTAGTCAAACACTATGGTGTACTTTGCACCTTTAGTTATTTATGGTTATATGTTGGAAAAGAGAAGAATTTGCTTTATTGTTACTGTATTCATAATTTACCATGAACAAAAATATATTCTCTTTATATTAACACAATCTTTACACAAGTAATATAACCTCTACTTAAAGAAATTCTCACAAATCAACGATCCTGAACAATTAAGCAGAGGATATAAATTAATTACTAATAACATTGGATTCATGAAACTGATTGATTTCCCCACACTACAGCAAATCTTTGTCTTTGGTTAAGAGCATGTAATAAACGCATCGAGCATGGATCAGATCACAGCCCTTTATTTCAGATTGTGGCCACAGGGATCTGTCACACGGACTCCTACACTCTCAGTGGGTCCGACCCCGAGGGAGTTTTCCCTGTGGTGCTGGGCCACGAGGGAGCCGGCATCGTGGAGAGCGTCGGAGAGGGAGTCACCAAGTTTCAGACAGGTTCCCCCTCTCTTCTCTTCTTTTCACTTCATTAAAGGGTTGCTGCATCTGATGTGAATGCTCAACTGAAACATGCATTTTTTTTGTTTTAGGGGACGCAGTCATACCCTTGTATATCCCACAGTGTGGAGAGTGCAAGTTCTGTAAGAATCCCAAAACCAACTTGTGTCAAAAGATCAGGTAAATGTCCTGGGTTAAAGCTTCTACCTAAAAAAAAACGTAGTTTTGCCTGGTGCAGCTGATCAACTGTCAGATCTGCGCTTGTGTCTTGTTCTCCAGGCTCACTCAGGGCAAAGGCTTGATGCCAGATGGGACAACACGCTTCTCTTGCAAAGGCAAGAGCCTCTTCCACTTCATGGGCTGTAGCACATTCTCTGAGTACACTGTGGTGGCTGAGATCTCCCTGGCTAAAGTGGACGTCAGGGCCCCTCTGGACAAGGTGTGTCTGCTGGGCTGTGGCATCACCACGGGTTATGGAGCCGCTCTAAACACTGCCAAGGTGAGTCTGGCGCCCCTTATGTCTCTGTGCTGCGATCAGTCATCGTACCCCTCAGTGTAGGCGGGATTCTCAGCCGATCGCCAGAGCAACGCAAAACTCACTGAATCCTTTCATCAGCAACCAAACATAGGAACGTCTGCACTTTGTAAATTGCACGCTGTAGTGTACTGTGGTTTGGTGGGCTACCATTTTTTTTAAATTTTGATTGAAGAATAGAAAAATTGCAGTCACTTGACGGTAGCTTTGCTATTATGATTAGACTTTTTTTTGGTCTCGGGATGGCAAAGTCGGATGAGTCGGTCGGTCCAACGCTTTAAACCAAAATATCTCAACAATTATGAAAGGCATTTCCCTGAAATTTGATATTGACATTCACGGTTCCCAGAGGATGAAGCCTAATGATTTTGGTGATCCCCTGACTTTTCCTCTAGTGCAACCAGCAAGTCAAACTTTAACTTACCCAGTGAATTATCTGAACATCTACTGGATTAATTGGCACCAACGTAATGGACAGACATTTATGGTCCCCAGAATACATAATCTAATGACTTTGGTGATCTGCTGACATTTCCTTTGGTGCCACCATGAACTGTAACAAATAACTTTTGGATTGATTGCTATGCAATAACATTAGTGATTCATTAACTCTTCATCTAATCAGTTCCAAATCTTAATTTGACCATGTACCTGCAAAACTAATAACATTCCCATCAGCCTCAGCTGTACTGTGTGTAAAGTACTAATTAAGAAATGTTAGCATGCTAACACTCCCGACTAAGATGATGAGCAAGGTAAACATTATACCTAGTCACCATCAGCATGTTACATTATTAGCATACTGATGATAGCAACTAGGTCAAAGCACCCCTGTGCATAAGTACAGCCTCACAGAGCTGCTGAGATCAATTTTAATATGGATTTAATATAAGCCAACATGTACCTATATTATTTAAATGATGCCAGTGAAAAACACAGCTGAAGCATGCAGGAGCAAGCACATACAAAAAGTGTGGGCTCCTTTTCTAATCATTATGTAGTATTAACTTCGGGTATTTTAATTGACATCAGACTTATTATTTTCCCTGCTGTGCTGACCTGTATCTGCCGCTCCTGTCGCTCGCCCTCCAGGTGGAGGCCGGCTCCACCTGCGCGGTGTTTGGCCTGGGGGCGCTGGGCCTCGCAGCAATCATGGGCTGTAAAGCAGCCGGGGCAGCCAGGATTATTGGAGTCGACCTCAACCCTGATAAGTTTGAAACCGCTCGGGAGTTCGGTGCCACAGAAGTGGTGAACCCAAAGGACCACGGCAAGCCAATCCAAGAGGTCCTGGTAGAGATGACCGATGGCGGCGTGGACTACTCCTTTGAATGTGTGGGCAATGTGGCAATCATGGTGAGTGGGGAATTAATAATTCCATGTTATTGACCAGCTCCACTACTCAACAATTCACTTGTGCAAGCTGAATAATCCCATGACCCCAATAAATATGGTAAAACCACCTCAACTCCACTTAAAATCCTGGCCAAAGGCCTTTAAGAAAGAATAAATGTAAGATAAACACAATTGAGCAAAGTCCAAATATATTAGGGTGAGGTTGTGGTGGAGTACAGGTGCTGTTTAGATCTAGTTGATGTGATATTGTCTCTTGGCGGCAGAGGGCAGCCCTGGAGGCCTGCCATAAAGGATGGGGCACCAGCGTAATCATCGGAGTGGCAGCAGCCGGACAAGAGATCTCCACTAGGCCCTTCCAGCTGGTGACCGGACGCACCTGGAAAGGCACTGCCTTTGGAGGTAACGAGCTAGTTGTTCCGAAGAATGCTTTGTTTTGGGACGCTGATGTGAGGAGGTTCCTCATTCACCATGTTAAACAGTTTGGTTCAGACATTCACGTACCCTCAGGAGAAGGTTGCCTTCAGGTCTTTCTACCAGAAAAACAGTTCATTTGATCTTTTCCTAAACCTAACCATTAGGTTTGTTGCCTAAACCTAAGTTAGATTTCTAGTAGAAAGGAAGGCCAAATTCTCCCATGTGCCATGCGCACGTCCTTGTCGGGATGAATTGAGGACTTTTCACCTTGCGCCAGCATCAAGTCAAACATGTAACCTGATCAATGCTATCAAATACCTGCTAGCTACACTTACAACGATCCCTTTTTGTTTAGCCCCAGTTAGCGAAAGTTAGCATGCTAACAAGCTAAGCCAAGACGATGAACATGGGAACATTATGCCTGCTAAACGCTAACGCGTTATCATTGTGAGCAGGCTAGCATGCCGGCATTAGCATTTAGCTCAAAGCACAGCTGTTCCGAAGTAGAGCCTCGCGGGGCTGCTAGCATAAATGTAGCGTAAACTCTTGAATCTTTTCTTGTGGTGGGTGTCACGCTGATTAATATGAATAAAACGGTGTTGACCGAGTTCCAAACTGATGGCACATCATGAGATCACGAGTCTCTTGATAAAGACTTGCATTGTAAGCGATTGGTAAGGGTTATCTTCGCAGTTCAAATTGCAATAGAACGTTTAAAATGCAGTTTGAATGGTAAAAATCAACTATGGATTTATTAATGTGAGGGCATATTGGGGAGTATAACATCAGCAGGCTATAAGCCGTCAACATATTAGCCTAGGCAAACATACATTGAACATGTGACCAAGGAAAATGAAAGGCCTCCTTAATGTGTGTCATATTTAGGATATTGAGCTGTGGAGCATAGAGCCCTGGGAGCATAGATACACTGCCCATAACGAGCACATAAACCGCACAGAGCAAACCAGTCAATAGTTTTCTACAATAGCTGCTTTGTGACACTGGATTGAAGCCAGGCCGTAACGTAAGTATTCACTCGTCACTCACACAAACACTCCTCAGTCTAGTTAAACTTTTATAAACTGGATATCTAAATGTACAAACATCAAAAAAAGCTCTTTTGTAAAAATGAAAGGAGCTGAAACCCACATATGCACACTTATACTTTGTAAAGGCTTGTTCTTCAGTATTCTGCCGTGTGCCCTTGCAAGTATGGACAAAAAAGAAAATTTCATTGTGTGCAACCACTACTTTCCTCTACTTTAATGAGCTCATTTACACTTTTCCCAGGCTACAAGAGTGTCGACAGTGTTCCAAAACTGGTGGAGGAGTACATGAGCAAGAAGCTCAAAGTGGACGAGTTTGTGACTCACACTCTGCCCTTTGAGAAGATCACTGACGGTTTTGATCTCATGCATGCTGGGAAATGGTAAGCCTCCGTTTAAGATACATATTTGAAGTTTGTTTTTTGTTAATGTGCGCAGTGATCCAGTGTCCCTCTGGGTTCGGCCTGTTAAAGGCATTTTGCGTCACTGCTGCCCTCTGTTGAGGACAAAGCTGAGATGAGTTTGTCAGGGTTTCATAATAATGTGCACCACCAGAGGTCTTATGAGGTCTTTCCACAAATAGGAGCTCTAATTCAGTCTGTAAAAAAACAAAAAGACCAATCTAATCCGATCTTCATCTTCCAGCATCCGTGTCGTCCTTCAGCTCTAGAAGCGGAGCACAGGAATCTCACTCCTCATTTACTCTGCTCAGTTCAATAAATAATCTTTCAATTCCCTGTTTGAGTGTGTTTTATTTTAACAATACACAACCAGATACCTCTTTGATCAGCGCTTCACTCCCCCCCCTGAAAGAACGTGCGTACACCGCAGAGAGAACACCGTGTGAAGGAAGGAAAAACAGAGGAACCACAACAAGATTATTGTGAAATATTCTTTGATCTATGCTGAATGAATAATGAGGTAGTACAACCACGAACACCCAGATGGCACCATGGCTGGATGGGCGTTAATTGGCGAGGATTTCGAGTGCTTCTTTTTGAGAGCAGCCCGGTGAAGTTGTTGGGAGAGCGTGTTGAAAGTGGAGATGAAGTGAAACAAGTCTGCTGGAAACACATGCAAAATATCCTTTTTATTATTCTCCCTGAAGGATTGGAGAACAAGGTTGGTTTTAGTCTGTCAAGTTAAGTTTTCCACCGTCAACGCAAGCGTCTGTATTCGGGCTCGGGTGATGCGCCTTCATCCCCCCCCCCCAAAAAAAAAAAGTTGACCCAAACTGGAGCGGACTTGAGAGGATTACGACAACTTGCTTGCGCTCAGCTGTGTCATACTCGGTTAGGCGGAACATGTCAGCGGCCATGTTTTCCCCAACAGCTCAGTACAGCTGGAACCCAGAAGCTAAAAGTTATTTTGTTTTTCCCCTTCAGTGTTTCTACTGTCTTTGATGATTCTTTTGAGGACACATCTTGAAATGGATGGTTCAAAAAGGACTGTGGACCTTTTAGCAGTATGAGGTTAATTAGCATTAAACTATTTCTGCTTCTCGATGGGCCTTTTTACAAAGCACACATTTCGGACACTGTCCCCCCGCTCTATGCAGATGAGCCCCATTGCAAAAACAGTCCAATTCACAAAGATATTACATGTTACAGTGAAGCATTTATTTAGGAATGCAGTGACAGGGTGTAATAACAGGTGTGTCACGAAAAATAGAAAACCCTCCTACATGTCATTTTTGAAAATACATGAAGAAAAAAAATATTATACGTTTATTATGTAAACAAATGAATGGTTCCCTCTGTTTAAAAAATGGGCATATTGCTCACTGCTGTAAAACTTCATGGGCGTGTTTTCCCTGTAATGTCACCATGAGACGGGGCAGCGGCTGCAATCCATTCTTCGTGAATTCACCCTACAAACTGGTAATGACACCTGCACCTTCTCAGTCATGACAATTCAAAATGGCTGCCCTAAAAAAGAAAAGAACAAAAAGCATTCTCAAATTTGTACCATTGTTTGTTGATGCGCTATGGCCAATAACACTTAATTAAGTACTTAATTTCTTGTTGAACTCCTGCCAACCTATCCACAGCATGAATTACCATTTATTAGTCAATACTATGAAGTCATGTCTATGGGCCCATAATAGAGCCATGTATGTTTAGAGAAGCAGAGAACCTACATTGTAACTTTCTGAAGCTGAAGGTCTACCGATACATTCACACTCAATGTAGCTTGAAGTAAACTAACAGCGTCATAATCAAATCTCAGATGCAGCTTCGTCCATCATTGTACTCCACTTAGTTTACAAAGGCTTTAAGGCTCCCAGGTAGCCAGACAGTCGTTCCAGGTAATAAAAGGCTGGTGAATTAGACCACTTTTGGGATTTGGATCACCAGTGTATCCAAGGACAAACTCGCCCACACAGAGCTACAGAAGAGTCATTTATTACTCCATTAGAAGAGATACAAAGATGGCAGAGAAGCGGTGATCACATTAGTCCTCTGAAAATAAAAAGAATGAAACGCTGCTCACACCGGGAAAATCCCCACGTCAGGGTAAAAGGTGACCATCGAGATGGGAGGGGGGGGGGTCAACATCGTTTAACCTGCATTGAGATATCCGGCATGTTTTGATAACTAGATTCACACATTAAGGCTCAATTTGCTACACCAGGGCTATCAGAAACGTGAGACGCCAGGGGACACTTCCTCGAAGCCGGATCAACGAGCTCAGCCCTCTCGGTGACGTTACTCTCATATTGGATATCTTTGCAGATGCTCTGCGGTTGCGTCACGATTCTCCTAGCAACCAACGGCTGACGACTGGAAAACATGACTGTGTACTAATAATAGCCACATTCAGGATGTGACACTTGAGTTAAGAGTGCTACTACTGAACACGTCACCAGGTAGATAGTGGACAGTGATAGTAGCCCCGGTTGCTGTGATTAGCCAACAGGCTAACATGATGGACTAGATCAATGGATTCATTTGATTTACCAACCTGTAGAGAAATTAGATCATCATTGGAAATGTGCCAATTTTGCTTGCTTTCTAAGAAGTAATTGATAAGAGTGATACAACCGTCATATCAGTGCATCACATATGAGGTTACAACCTGGAGAGTTTAGCTTAGCGTAGCATAGCTCAGAATGCAGCTAGCCTGGCTCTGTCCAAAGCTAACAAAATCCACCTTCCTGCACACCGAAAGCTCAATAACTAACAGGTTATTAACATTTATTACAACAAATCGTCTTTGTTTAATCCATCCAGAAAAGTGTAAAGTAAAATTTGCAAATTGTGGTTTTAAGGAGTTATGTTTTTCACTCAATTTTTTTGTGTCAAATAAAAAAATTCAGGTATAATGTGTTAAATACTGTGCTTTCAAGGCCCAGGCTAGCTGTTTCCTCCTGATTCCAGTCTTTATGCTAAGCTAAGCTAAGCTAACTGTCTCCTGGTTGCAGTTAAATATAGAAGGGACGATCACGAGAGTGGGATAGATCTTCTCATTAAACAATGGGAAAGAAAGCGATCAAGAGTATTTCCTAAAATATCAAACTAGTCCTTTAGATACGTCTGTTGGTGAACTCTGCTTCTGTTGCAGAAGAAGTGCCAAAGGATGATTTTTGTTGGCTGAAACTTAAGAACCGTTTTTCCAACCTATTTTCTAGATCTGAAAGAAGTTTTGAGTTGCTAGTTGTTGAGGCTGTGAGACTTGTTGAACCAGTTTCCAGGAACCATCCTTCTTGTGTTTAATATTGCTGATTCTTTTCGATCCGTCTCTGGGAAATTCATAAGAATTGTGATGAAGTTAGCAGAGGTTGGGAGAAAAGACGCAAAGCATGGCGTACTAGTCGGATTTGCCCTGAGCACCACACACACACACACACACACACACACACACACACACACACACACACACACACACACACACACACACACACACACACACACACACACACACACACACACACACACACACACACACACAGACAACAACAAGCCAGCCAGTAAGAAACTCTGGGTGACACGACCCAGAGGTCGAAAACAGGCCTGATGTCGAGCCCGAGCACTAAGCTAAACCATCATGATTACGTTCATGTTTCCTTCAGAGGATACAGTTTTCACTAATAAAGCGATCCACGTGTAATATAAGACACATTCAAGTACTTCCATTTAATTTGAGCAACCGATATTTAATTCAAAGAACAATGAGAGCCGCAGTGAAACTGAGCTCAAGGGATGGTGCCTCTTGTTTGAGGTGTGTGCGAGTGTGTGCGAGTGTGTGTGTGTGTGTGTGTGTGTGTGTGTGTGTGTGTGTGTGTGTGTGTGTGTGTGTGTGTGTGTGTGTGTGTGAGGCCCAGAGGTGCTGGGTGTCAGTGTCTGGAAAGTCCAGTCCTTGGTGCGTTCAAGTCCGGCCTACATTTGGTTGAGGAAGTGAGCGCGACCGTTGTCCTCCAGGCGGCGGGTGAGGATCTCGCAGCCGGTCTCCGTCACCAGCAGGGTGTGTTCGAACTGAGCCGAGCGCTTCCCGTCTCTGGTCACCGCCGTCCAGCCGTCGGGCCACGTCTCGTCCTGCCAGCCACCTGAGGATGAGACACGCGGACAACGGCTTACAGAGCGTCAATTAAACGGAGCTGTAGGGACGAGCGTCACTGGACACCCGTCAAGAGCGGCTTTTTAAGACTTACACATCAATAAACCAATTTTATAGGTTGAGAACACAACCTACTTTTAAGGCAAATAAACCATTTAAATTAGCTGGTGAATGCAATGAAGCTGAATTTTTTTTTTTTTTTTTATAGACAGCTATTATTTACACTGATATAGTACTTTACAATCCAGCCTTGCTTTACTCTCTTTTGATTTGTTTTGTATAATTGCCACAACTTTTGTTTGATTGAGGCAATTATGTCATATTCATATCAATTAAAATGACTATCATCCCTATAATTATCACTATTGTTGTTCACACTATTCATACAAAAGTGCAGTTGCACTCACCTTCACATATCATGGGCTCAATGGTGAACACGTGGCCAGGCTTCATTACTCCAACTGCTTTGTTTTCTGGTGAATGGACATAGAAATCATGCGGTTGTAGGAGAGCATGTCAGAACTGTCAACTTTCAAGAGATTTTAGACGTGCGGCTACTCACTGGCATAATGTGGCACATTGGGCGCGGTGTGGAAAAGTCTATGGATGCCGTGGCCGCAGTAGCTCCGCACCACAGAGAAGCCGTTGGCCTGAGCGTGCTTCTGAATGATGTTACCTAATTCTCTGTAGCGGATGCCAGGCTTCACTGTAATAACAGGAAGCATGAGGGTTATATGCAGCGGATTTAGTCACTTTAGTTTATAGTCTGATGGACACTGGAATTCTGGGGCAGATATTTGAGTAAAAAATATTGAAAAAAATCGGATCATGACTTATTGGGGAAATTTCTAATACAAAATGTATACATTTTTTAAAAGAGGACCCATTACAGAATTAATACTGCAACTTCATCCACGTTAGATTCAAAGTTGAGATAGAAAGTTCATGCTCTCTGGTGGACAAACTGTGTAATGCCGACACAGTTTCTTAATTAATTCAAATGAATATTCAGCATTTCTGTACGGAAATTCTTAATGCTGATACAGATATCAAATTATACCCCAACTAGCCCATCCATACAATAAGGTAGATGATGATGATCATCCATACAATAAGGTAGATGATGATGATGATCATCCATACAATAAGGTAGATGATGATGATGATCATCCATACAATGAGGTAGATGATGATGATCATCCATACAATGAGGTAGGTGATGATGATCATCCATACAATAAGGTAGATGATGATGATGATGATCATCCATACAATGAGGTAGATGATGATGATCATCCATACAATAAGGTAGATGATGATGATCATCCATACAATAAGGTAGATGATGATGATGATGATCATCCATACAATGAGGTAGATGATGATGATCATCCATACAATAAGGTAGATGATGATGATGATGATCATCCATACAATGAGGTAGATGATGATGATCATCCATACAATAAGGTAGATGATGATGATCATCCATACAATAAGGTAGATGATGATGATCATCCATACAATAAGGTAGATGATGATGATCATCCATACAATAAGGTAGATGATGATGATCATCCATACAATAAGGTAGATGATGATGATCATCCATACAATGAGGTAGATGATGATGATCATCCATACAATAAGGTAGATGATGATGATGATCATCCATACAATAAGGTAGATGATGATGATCATCCATACAATGAGGTAGATGATGATGATCATCCATACAATAAGGTAGATGATGATGATGATCATCCATACAATAAGGTAGATGATGATGATGATCATCCATACAATGAGGTAGATGATGATGATCATCCATACAATGAGGTAGGTGATGATGATCATCCATACAATAAGGTAGATGATGATGATCATCCATACAATGAGGTAGATGATGATGATCATCCATACAATAAGGTAGATGATGATGATCATCCATACAATAAGGTAGATGATGATGATGATGATCATCCATACAATGAGGTAGATGATGATGATCATCCATACAATAAGGTAGATGATGATGATCATCCATACAATAAGGTAGATGATGATGATCATCCATACAATAAGGTAGATGATGATGATCATCCATACAATAAGGTAGATGATGATGATCATCCATACAATAAGGTAGATGATGATCATCCATACAATGAGGTAGATGATGATGATCATCCATACAATCATACAATAGGGTAGATGATGATGATCATCCATACAATCATACAATAGGGTAGATGATGATGATCATCCATACAATAAGGTAGATGATGATGATCATCCATACAATAAGGTAGATGATGATGATCATCCATACAATAAGGTAGATGATGATGATCATCCATACAATAAGGTAGATGATGATGATCATCCATACAATGAGGTAGATGATGATGATCATCCATACAATGAGGTAGATGATGATGATCATCCATACAATAAGGTAGATGATGATGATCATCCATACAATAAGGTAGATGATGATGATCATCCATACAATGAGGTAAGTGAGCATAACACCCTAGACAAAGACGGTGACGGTGGTTATGACTAACATCGGTAACAATGAAAGAAATGGGATTCTTACCAGAGTCAATGGACTGCATAAGGCATTCGTATGTGGTCTGAACCAGCTTCTTCGCCTCTTCATCCACCTCCCCGATGTAGAAGGTTTCATTGAGGTCACCATGGAAACCGTTGTGGTAGACGGTGATGTCCACTGTGCAAGAGGGAGACGGTGAATGCGTCAGAGCCATTGTGTTCGCATGACACTAGATGCTATTGTGTCTAACACAAAGAAGGGCACCGTCATGAAGAACCTGAAACATCGCGGGGGAAGTTTTGGGCAAAATGTCGGACCCGTTCGCCAGGCCAAACTAAATGAGTCTCAATTGGAATCGCTAGTGGGCAAACTGGGACTTCTCCCACTGAAGAAGAAATATGGAGAGCAGCAGATCTGACAGGCAAATCCCCACTGCTAAAGGTTAATGAAACAATTTGTCTTGTCTGCACCACGCAGCGAGAGATGAGTTGTTGGCGAGTGCTCCATCAGACGCTCTGAGGGGAGTGGCGGATGGAAAACATCGCTTTAGCGGAAATATTCATAAAAGTGACTAAAATTGGCCAAACTCCCGCTGACACCATTTCAGGATGCTGGTACAACCATTTGTCACGGAGGAGAACTTTTTTTTCCTACTTCACTCTCTTAAATAAAACATTTCCCTGCATCCAAACTCAGCTCAACATTCAAGAGACTTTTTTTGAAATTGAGAATACAAATATAGTGAGAAAAGCTGTGGTGTTTAAAAACTAAGGGAAGAATCTATGCATTTTTTGGGGGGATGAAACGGTCAAGAAAGTCTAGTAACTCTAAAAACTTGTTTGGTTAAATCCAACGAATACAAAGACGCAACAACAAAGCTAGGGTCCCTAAATCATGTAGCGTGTGGTGCAGCGAGCGTACCGTTGAGAATGTCTCCTTCTTGTAATAGTCTTCTGTCGGGGATGCCGTGGCAGATGACTTCATTGACAGACGTGCAGCAGGATTTGGGGAAGTTGTAGTAGTTGAGAGGGGAAGGGTAGCACTTCCTGGCTGTGCAGGCCTGAACAGACAAAGCAAAGGAAGGCTTGAACGTACTGAAGATGAGGGAGCCCTTCCCCCTCGTGTAGGCGCCTTAAAGCTTCACGCAGTCACGATCGTATTGTGTTGGAGTGCGTGCGTACCAGGTGCACAGCGTGGTCGATCTCTTCCGTCGTAACGCCAGCTTTCACCATCACGGCTGCGATGTCCAGGACTTCTCGTGCCAGCTGCGAATGACACGCGGGCGTTAAAATGGGTGGAAAGATACAAAAAAAACAATCGCAAACCGCGGCGACATGGTGACATTCAGCGGCAGCCTGCAAAGTTACCTTGCACACTACCCGCATGCCTTCAATGTCCTCGGGACAAAGGATCTTGATCTGCGACGTCCCCTTCAGAAACTGCTCGGACTCGGAGATCCCTGTGTGAAGGAAACGGGGACAGACGCCCGGCGTCAGTCGCGCGGCGATTTTCAGCCGACTCAAAACGGGACATCAAGAAAATAATAAGCAGAATAATTGATAATGAAAATAATCCAGAGTCGCAACCCTGCTGAAAAGGTGATGAACAGAAAACTATACTCTGTACATACAGCCTTCGGTTATTCATTATCTACACTGTGCAAACATATAAAAGCTATATCTGACTGTATGACTCTACAGCAGCAGTGTCAGTGGAGGCCTCCTCCCGGTTCCTCCTCAAACAGAATTAAGGAGCCTTTGAGGAATAACCAGGTGATAACTAACGGTTTATTTACAACCAGTATTCAAATTTCCAAATTTAAATAAATAAAGAGACTTAAATACCATCACATCATGTTTTTTGTATTTTACTTCTGCATAAATTCCACCCACACAGACCGCTCAAAATATTATTTTTTAAATTTGAATCCGTCGTCCCTTGGCAGTGAAAAGTTAAGGTCTTTTTTCTAATGGTTTACGAATCAAACGCTCTTTTTGTTACGACATCCTTTCAGCTTCAATCCCACATTTCTAAACCAGCGGTAACATCTCTGCTGGGGTACTATGGACAACTAACTAGCTGCTCCTACACAGATCCTACAGCAGCACCTGAGCAGAGACTACCATGACACTCGCACTGCCGACTCAAAGGGACGGAGCCGGACTGGTACTGGTGGTGTCAGTGCAGTCGGCTTAGCGTCACGCTGGACTGTTTAAGAGAGATTACACAGGATCACAATTCCTGGACTGAAAAGCACATTGAGGATAGTATTTAACTAGATATTGTTCAAAGCGCTGGAGTCGTCAACAATTTCGCTGATCTATAATTCATGGACTCAACGAGACGATCGCTGGATGAACACGAACAGTTGCCTAGCAACGCGGACTTTCGACAGGTGCGTGTTGGAGTGAAACACAGCCCTCCTCCTGACCCGCAGAGCCGACAGTGCGAGCGCAACAATCAATTAGACTTACTTACGCTTTGATACAGCTGCTCGAGAAAGAAGAAAAGGTGTGAGGGAATCACAGGGTGTGCACATTGTCATGTCCTCAGAACCTTTCTGGCTCAGTAGAGGTAAAAAAACAAAAAAAAACACTTTTATGTCTTATTTAAATTAAAAGAAATAACAAAACTGTTCCAGATTTGACTCAGTAACAGCGCCACGTTGAAGAACATTAGGCTGTAACGACTGTGCTGCGGTCCCCGAGAAGAAGGCATCACGGGAGGAATGAAAGGAGACCGTAACCATGACTACCTGAGCACCGATCTATGCAGTCAGACGACAGGGATGACGAGGTTGCCATGGTTGCACACTGAATGTCTCTCCCAGAGAAACAGACCAGGTAAATAAGCCAGGTTACAATTATAGGAGTCTGATAATTAACACCTGGTCTTCAAAACGGTGTGACGGCAGAGCGGCTTAGGTTCTCCTGAAATAAATCTCAAAGCGCCGGTGGGCAGCGTGTGAGGGAGCGGCGTTATCAACTGTTTAACAGAGCGACGTCGATCACAGTTAAAATACTAAAAGAGGAACAGCATGAAAACATAATGTACGTACAAAGAACTCCTCCGAAATCAATTCTAAATAAAACAAAGACATCACGTAACATATTTCGTAGTAAAACTGAATCCGACTAAATCCAGTGAAATGATACTAGTACTACGAATCCTACCGAAAAATACACATCTTACTCTGCAGCTGTGCTGTCAGCCGATCGCTCAAACCACACAATAAGAGTGCAAATGTGTGACTGTCCTGTTTGCACAGCGCAACACGTATCAGCTTATCTGTGTATTCATGCACAAAAAAAAAGAAAAAAAAAAAGATGGAAGACGCATGCATGGGTGAGCACTTTGTTACTATTGAAATAAACTGAGACAGCTCAGAATGTGCTCGCCATTCTTTCCCTCCCTCGATAACTGAACTGTACCAATCCAATACCAGTGCGTTTCTTATGTATTTAAACAAAACTAAACACTAAAATTGCAGTTTTAAAAAAAAAATACCAAGTGGACAATGAGTCAATGTGATCAACTGAAAACACATTTCCTTGAGGAAGAAGCACAGGTACCTCTGGGGTGATCCGCATAGTCGGGTCTTTGGATGTCACCGGGCACGGGCCTCATGGGAGTCTACAGCCGGAGCCGAGGGGACGACAGAAACGTTATGCAAGTCACAGAAATCAGCACATGGATAAGGAAATAATTGATTCATTATAATTCCGTTACTCTCTGTCTTTTCCTTTTTTCCCCCCCTAGGGCTGTCCTCCATTCTTTATAGGAGGCAAGTTGGTGTTACAATTTGTTCCGGCACATTTAAAACTAATACGCAGCGACAGGTATCAGCATATGGCATATGGTCTGAGATGTTTCCATTGTCTTAACTATACGGTGCGATGTGTAGCAGGGACTGTTCCTCAGCTCCACTCAAGGGAGTTGATGTAACCTGTCCGAGGACATTATTTCCTTTCAGTTAACAATTGTGTCGCAAGGGAAAAGCTGACATTTAAAACATCGTAGTGAAACATTTTTTTAAAAAAAAAAGGTCACGATCTCTTCCCGGTTAATGATCGGGAAAAACTGAGGCCAAAAATTTTTTAAAAATGTGCAAATCAGTTTGGCGCCACGGAGTGCATCCGACTGGAAACGAAAAGGGCGTCATCTCTTATGCATGTCTGCACTCGGGCCTTCTTGCCCAGTTTCATTGAATAAATGAACAGCGAGAACCTACCAGCGGGTAGTGAGGGTGTAGCTTCCCCGTGTAGCGGTAGCCGGGCCATGGGTCCATGTTGATGTCATTCTCCACACAGTTCTGGGATTCATTCTGGTTCTTGTCCTCCTCTGACAGAAACACACAGCACAGAATATCTGAAGCATCTGGCACCGCCGCGTTAGTTCACAGTCAAGGGGTGTCATGACGTTGTCTTGTTTCGGTGTCATGACAACATGCAACTTATTCATACATTGAGGACGAGTCAAGCCTCGCGCACAGAACTGAGAATGGCCGGTCGGTCGTACATACTTGCTTTTTTGTGCAGCAACTTGTGAGACACCCAGCTCCCTTTGAAACATTCCTGGAAAAGAAAACACAGGCAGAAACCCTCAATGGGGATGTGCAATGACAAAGTGCAAATTCAGCTCCCACTCCACCATGTACTGCTCCGTCCAATGGACTTATGTTGTCGGACATTTAAGAGCGGAGAAAGAGAGACGGGAAATATAGAAAGCAGGGGTCAGGTTGCGCAGCCAAACAAATGCAACCGCAGCAAAGATCTCCAAGGGTCAAATACCATGGCACCCGCAAGATCATGCAAACTGCCACCCAACCCAACTATTTATAAATGTAAAGCTTTTGACTGGGAGAGCATTGCAGAGCCTCTTGTGCTGAGAGAGCAGTTGCTGTAGTTTAATGTGTAATGCTTTGTTGGCAGACACTTTTCCAATGCTGTGTCGGCAAAAAAAAGAAAAAATATATTGCCCCCAAAAAAAGGCAGCAACTGTCACACAACACTCTTAGTATTTAAGGGAAAAGACAGATGTATTGACAATGGGTCAGCTGCGCGTCTGTATAAAGAAGCAACTTCTCTTAATCCAAGTGTGAGGTATTGTCGTTTGGAAAAGCCATCTTTAAACCGACAGATTTGTGAGTGCGGTTTGGTCTCGCAGGAGAGAGAGAGAGAGAGAGAATACCCGTCTGAGGGTCAAACATCGTGACAACAAATGCTCTGTCACGCAGCGTTACCTCTGTGGCACTTTCACGTCCACAATTCCATCATTCCTGTCAGTCTAACGCGTTATTCAAATGCCTTGTGCCAACAAAATATACATCATGTCATACCGTTGTACGCTGTCAGCAAACGAGCTCCACACAATAGGCTATTTTTTTTTTTCTCCTTCTTCATTTGGAGCAGGGACGATACCGGGACTCACTTTAGCTAATCAGCCATCAGTTAGCTAGCTTAAACGTTTTACCCCTCGGCCTACAGTTGCGGGTATAGGATGGGTTTCACTGAACGCATGCATTATTCATCCTCTGCAATGTGTGTATTCCACACCCAGAAAAGCATTCGTTAACGTTATCCAAATGCGTTATTAGCGGTTTACAAAGCACCTCACAGTTACACATGTCTACCTAGCTTGACAGTTAGCAGCCTCGTGATACAGAAGGCCTAGGTGTGTGTGTGGCTACAGCCGACGTTCAGGCTGGACAAGCCGAAAATGCAGCAGTACCTGGGAACAGAAATAGGAGCCTTGGATACCGAGCTTGATACATGTGGGACACTGGAGTTTGGCGTCCTTGCTGCAGCCCTCTGTCTCACACTCCCTTCTAGCCTCGGTGCTCGCCATGCCTTCGTCTGCCGGAGGGGTGGAGTCGCGTAGAAGCAGCCACAGCCAGCGACGGCACACTGCGCAAGTGCGCGGTGGGGCCGTCACGTTGCACGGCTCGGCCCAATCAACAGGAACTTTTCCAACAGAGGTTTTTTAAGATGGCGACCGCCGAACCGGTGAGTACTCTTACTACTGAACATATCTAAACGTTTAGGGGGCTTCTCGCTGTAATTACAGGCCGAGTTCACATTTAAAGTTTGTGTATAACTTTAAACAGGGCTCTCTAAAAGGAAATTGAGAGTTGTTACGATCACATTTGCTTGTTTTGACTAGTTTCAAGTGTGTCGGTCTGCTGTGCCACGACCGAAGCGTAAAAGAGGAACGCTCGCGTGGAGATCTCCCAACTTGAAAGCTGACGTTACAGCTAACCGACGTGCCGTTCACCTTTGCGCGAGAGAGCCATTACAAAACGAGTTACTGAACTATTACTGAGGTTAACCGCAATAGTACACACCTGACTAATTATTATCCAAGACGGGTACGACTATTGTGAACTACTAGTGAATTCGGCATATGACACAAGCCATCAAATATAAACACCACGTTGTTTTTGTAACTACAAATTGCAGCTGTCAAAATTGGTTGACGCTGCTCACTGCTGACCTCTACGATGCAGTGTTGGCTGACTAGTTAGTTAACGTTAGTTATCGGTAGATGATGGTAAGAAAGCTAAAGTGGCCGTTTTAAAAGTAGTTTCCCCCTCAAATAACACCATGTGCTTAATGAATTGCACGCCGAATTCAAGACCGGGTCCAGCTGGTTGGTGTCATGTCACCGCGGATACTTTGTGCTAAGCTAGTAGCTAGCTAGTTCACTTTAGCGTTACTTTTTTTAAAAAAAGTGGCAGATCGGTTACACGAGTGGAAATCGCGTGGCGTTCTTAACGTGTCACCAGCAAACATCTGGGGGATTGATACAGCGGTGCCAAACGCATGACGTGAACGCTGTCCAAAGTAACTTGTCACCCGTAACGTTACCGGGGGGTAAAAGTTGGCAATAGAGTTAACGTTAGTTACACATCACGGTGGGATGTGTTCCAGATGTTCATATCGGGTTTCACAAGTGAACGCCTACGTCACCACCATCAGCTGCCGTGGCTGAACAAGGGTTCACTTTTTGTAATCAACAGCTGGAATGTTGTTACACCAGAGATCAGATGCCATGCTACTGTTACATAATGAGTTATTTTTATTATAATAATATTAATAACAATGATATATATACCCTTATATGTATCTCACCTATACCTCACTGCCTTTTAGGAAACCAGCCCAAGTCCAACCCAGCCTGATGAAGATGGAGCTGAGGAGACTGGAAAAGAGATTGTGAACCCAGAGTCCTACATCAAACACCCCCTCCAGAACAGGTGAGGGTCCGCTATTTAAGATGTATTAGAGAGTTAAATGGATGGACGCATTAGAACACGCATGTTTTAATTTTTCAAAAATGATGTTGTGAGTGTAACATCTAATGATCCCTCTCTAAAGCTGTGCAAGCAAAGACTCAAGTTTCAGGTCTGCAGAACTTTCTATGTTTTAATGCCAACTTTATTGAACTTACACAATTCGTCAGTTAATCAGTGACAGGAATGACTGAGAATGAATCGGCGTCAACGCTCAATATTGAATAATTTTCTCAGCTTTGTCTAATTGAAAATGTTAAAAGACATTTGGGTTCTGTGTGAGATTATCACCATGGTCTTTCAGAACTTGTCACGGGGATTTTCCACACATTTTTGGACCTTAATTAAAGAAATTAGTGACAGATTCATCGGTAATAAAAGTGAATGCTTTTAGCTGTAATAACGCTGTGGTGATAGCAGCGGTGTGCCCGTTGAAAGGAGAAGGTTTCCATGTGAGTGTTTGCACTGTATAAACGAGAAGCTGGAAAAAAAAAATGTCTGCATTGACCACTTCAGTGAAAAGCTCGGTCCACATTATTGTTTGATCCTTAAGCATAGCTCGGGCACCGAGCGACCCTTCCTCCACACAACTGAATGGACGCGAGAGCGAGACATGAATGGACCAGTCACCAAACACAACGACCGCTGTGTTCACCAGGAGGAAGCCGAACAATTCACAGAACTGGTGTGCGGCACAGCGCAGCGTATAAACATGTCAAATAAAAATAGATTAAGCGGTTGATTCAGAGGAATTCATATTCAACTTGAATCTACAAATCTATGTTGATTGACTGATTATGTTTTGATAATTTCTTAGTTTCTGGGCTTGTTCTAGTGAGTTATTTAATGATGTATATAAGAACATATTATATATGGTTGATTATTATATGCCTGTGGTCCCGGTCCTGTCTCTGTGTTTTCACATTCTCTGTGTGTTTAAAATGGGTTTTCTCTCACATTCCACACGAAGGCAGTCTGCTGGATGGGAGTCTTTATTTCCCCTTTTTATTGTCTGTGATGGTCCGGTGACCCGTCCAGACTGTTCTCCGTGCTTTCCTCTCAATCCTAGATTCCAACTCCCTTCTGTGCTGAATACAAACGGGCACCGATTGAATATTTTATACATATTTAAATTCCAAAGGGATGTTTATGTCCTAAAGGGTCAAGTAGAAAAACCAAAGTCGACAGAAAGCCAGTCAGCCGAAGGAAAAGTTTGGCCGTAAAAAGCTCACTGGTGTTTCTCAGCTCAGCTGTGAGACTTTAAATGCATCGGTGGCGTTCTAACAGCAAAGTATTCCCACAAATTAACCATTTAAATAACAGGTTAGTTTGGATAACTTCTGCTAGTGCAGGTCAAAGAACATTAGCCTATTAGCATTCATACAATTTATTGATCTGCTTGTTTCTTTATCGGGTCATGAGGCTATCCCAGCATGCATTAGAGGGGAAATAAACACCCTGTAGATTCAATACATGCCTCAGGTTATGGCCGATAATCAAACATTCCAATATTTCACCAAACAGGTTGACAAGGAATCCACAAATGTGCCATAACCTCAAGCCTGCCGACGGTGAACTGTCATATTTGCTCATTAGGTCTTCTGTTCTGCGTCTGCGATGCCATTCAAGGGCGTTAAATTAGTACCAGTTGACTTATTCCATTTATTAGAATAGTTTAGAGTCTGGGCCCTGCTGTGCATTCAGAGATGTCCGCGCCCCCCCCCCCCCGGGCCCAGCTAATCAGCACGAGTGACGAGGGAATTTCCCTTCTTTAATTACAAACCAGTTTGCAGTCTGTTTTCCATGGGTGTGATGCTGAGCATCTCCATGCTCTACATGCTGCTCAACACAGCTCTGCTCTGCATAGGAGACGTTAACGTTGTGCTTTTCTTTTGTTTTATTCACATTCACAGCTTTGATTGAGGTATTTGAATGTTTCCAGTGTCTGTCTTCATATTTTACGATGTCATCACACATAAGAAAAACATTTTAAAATACGATTTAGTGTCATTGTGGTTGTATAAATGTAATGTATGGTGCTGTTAAATTGCTGCTTGACCGCCCGAAAAGCTGAACAGCAACATATATGGATTGAAGCAGAATATTTCTTACAGATTAAAACCTGTTGTGAATTATGGAGATGATGATATCAAATTTTTTTATTTTTTTTATTACATTTTGACTTGTGGGTTGAGAACACACAAGCACAAACTATTCAGTTCAGCCCTAGTCATCGATATGATTTGGATCATAGAGCAGAGATTAGATGATAACGTTGAACGCAACGCGATATTGCTGCAGGTTGCAGAGCCATAAGAGGATCCAGCATCAAACGGGTGTGACACCACGTTCACAATTAATTGGACCAAAGACAGCGGTGACATACCGAGCAGTTTGTGTCGGCAGCTTCCAGGTGCTTCTACGCGTCGCTCGTTGGCTTCCGAAGCATCGCTGTCTCTCGGTTTCTCCCGGTTACCTCTTGTTTAATTGGGTACTTGTTACATTTATGCACGTTCCTCTTCTGTTCTCGTCCCAACAGATGGTCCCTGTGGTTCTTCAAGAACGACAAGAGCAAAACATGGCAGGCCAACCTGCGACTCATCTCTAAATTTGACACGGTGGAAGATTTCTGGGCGTAAGGAGCAGTAAATCCCTCCCAAGTCTTTTTGTTTTCCCGTACCTCTATGGAGTGTCTGAAGCAGTAAAATGTCCTGATAGTCTTTTTTGAAATACTGTTTGAGCAGCATGTTTTTTTTTTGTTTTTTTTAATGCTGTGCTCTCTGCATTTCAGACTCTACAACCATATCCAATTGTCAAGCAACCTCATGTCAGGCTGTGATTACTCCCTTTTCAAGGTGCGTTTGATTTATTTACCATTTATGTGAAAGCACAGAGTGAGTAGTTCAAGCACAGATGAAAGTGTAGGTAATGCCAGCTTTTTCAATATTTTTGCATGCCAAAATCCTCTCTGGTGGTTTCTCTTTCTCATGTTGACTCAATGAAACTAAAAAGAACAATTTTAAAGACTATAAACCAACTTCCTTTCAAAGGGGAAGTCCACATTTACATCATGAGACAATATGTTTTTGCAAACTAAGCAAAAGGCCCAGGCCCACACATGCGGCATTCAGACTTCAGACAGAAATATCATCTTTTGCCGGTTATTCATAACAAATAAAAAAAAAACACAAGATTGTAACGACCGAGTCAAATGAAGCTCCCACAGACAGAACACCCGATTGTATTTACAACACAGACTTTCAGTCAAAACAACAGCAGCATTAACCACATGTGATGATAGACAATGAGAGGAGTGTTTTGAAGTTCAGTCGGCTAAATGGCAGGAGGCAGTTAGCAGCCGCTAATGATGCCGTGTGAGATATAGGTGATGACTACAGTGGCAAAGGGTTGGAACATTTCCAAGGGAAGCTCAGCTTGGGGAGTTTTGGATTTTGTTTTCCATTACTGGAGTGAAAACAATAGCCTAAAGCAAAGCACACAGGTTACAGCTTGATAAAACTTCCCGGTAGTTTTTTGCTAGCTAGCTGTTACCATGTGAGGTGTAGCTTGTTTGAGCATGCTAATTGGGTCTATTACCATTTATTCTTTATTGAAAAACATTTCTTTTTTCAAATGAGTTCACTTTAAACCCTACGTTTGCACACAGCACACATTGTACCTTTCCTCACTCACATGGCACATTTCACACTGTATGTATTTGACAAATGAATGGATTATGTCTTTCTGCATATGCCATGGTAAATACAGCCTGTGCAAATAATCCTTATGTTCAAATTTATTCCCATTAATTCCCAGAAAATCCTGTGAATTCCCAAAGTTGCAAAGTTTCCACCTTGAATAATCTTGGTATTTTTCAACCCTAGTGATGACAATAAATGGAAAAGCAATAATCAAGCATGACTGCATTTTATAACTAGTGAACTTCTAGGCCACTGCAGAGCCGTTACTTTATCGAGGCGGGCAGAATGCTAGAAGGGTTCTACCCTCGCTGAACCCTTCTAGCATTCCAGCTGCAATACTTTAGCCCGATTTTATGTGTCGGGAGTGTCGGTGCAGTGGCTCGGAACGTGTACTGACGATCTGTGCCGTCGCTGCAGGATGGCATCGAACCCATGTGGGAGGACGAGAGGAACAAGCGCGGCGGGCGCTGGCTGATCACGCTCAACAAGCAGCAGAGGAGACAAGACCTGGACCGCTTCTGGCTGGAAACTGTAGGTCCAGCTACGGCCGCTGTGCTCCCTATCCCGTCCAGTGTCCTCATTACTCATACCTGCAGCGAGTCACAGATGAGATAGTTTGAGTGTCATCCTTCTATGATTATCTAAAAACTACATATTTTTTTTAATATATATATATATATATATATATATATATATATATATATATATATATATATATATATATATATATATACTGTTGCCTCGTCCGTATGCTGAGCTGATGATACGGGTTCACAACACAGTCAAATGAGAGCAAGTGAAATGTGGCTCGCCTGCTGCTCAGTCTGCACGCCGCACAGTGTTGTGGTGAGCTCTCTAAAGGTCACTGACAGCGATACAGACGTCCAGCGAGCAATGCTTGGCAGTTAGCAGACGGCTCCTACTTCTTACTTTACTGTCGGTGCTGCAACTGCTGGTCCTTCTGGGCTCACTTCCTTTTTTTCTCTCACTAATTGTTTGACCATACGTTAAGCTAGAAACGTACACGTTTTAATGACTGTGGAAATGAACAGTTGTGTGAGCTGTGACTTGCCCTTAACTATAATTAATATAGAAATGTACAAGGGTGGATCAAAAGATATCGGAATACTATTCAAATATTATTGCTGAATTTTAAATATTTTTCTCAGTGCTGTAAAATGCCACTATGTCATATTTTGGTACCTCCTTGACTACATTTACTTGCACGCTAATATTCCGCTATTATTCTGAATATATTCAGAATTTGTTATGGCTCATGTAAACGGCATATTCCATTGGGATATTCCCAATTCGTTTTTATTCCTAATGGAGCATTTTCCTATTAAGACGTGTGTTATATGCGGATAATGTTCCGGTTTTAGGAGCATTCTTTGGCAGTTTTGCAACACACCTCCTTTTCAACATTATAAAAGACTCGGACATCCACAGGTTTTTGGATATTTGTGGACGATTTTGTAGTTCTAGTAGAATGTAATGACAGCAGCTCTTCCTTCCTCCCCGTCCCTTCACCAGCTCCTGTGCTTAGTCGGAGAGGCTTTCGGCGACTGCAGCGATCAGGTCTGCGGCGCGGTGGTCAACATCCGCACGAAAGGAGATAAAATAGCCGTGTGGACGTCCGACTACGAGAACCGGGACTCCGTGACACACATAGGGTGAGGCGTGTGTTCAGTGTCAAAAGCGCTACGCGTTGATAAATACGGGCGATCCTCTGCAACCTCTCACGGTGTCCTTTCCCCTGTCGACAGGAGCGTATACAAGGAGCGCCTGGGGCTTCCACTGAAGATGACTATTGGCTACCAGTCTCACGCAGACACAGCTACCAAAAGCGGTTCAACCACCAAGAACAAATTTGTGGTTTGAGAAATGCCCGACGTGCCTTCTGTTTTCATTTTCTTGTCTTATTTGTTGTTGGTTCAAATGTTTACTTTGCTGCAAAGACTCTGCGGAATGCAATCTGAAAGAGGAAAAAAAAAATACAAAAAAAAACAACTGTCATAAGTTTCCATAACCTGCCCAGGACTTGAACCACTTGAAAAAAACAAACAAACATGGACAAATGGATGAACAGGAATCTCCCAAAACACTAACAATGAGAGGTCTAAATAATGATGGGTGATTTAGAGTGCTGCATACTTTACTAAAGACATTTTTGTTGATTATTTTTTTTCTCTTTAATGTCAAGGAATCCCGAAATGAAAAAAAAAAAAAAAAGACATATATAAATATATATAAATATATATTCTCTCCCATTTACTGCAGCATCGTTTGTTTGCTGTAACCCTAAATGACTCTTAATTTATTTTTGATTTGCCTGACATACGATTAGATTGTTAGACTTTTGTTTTTTGCTTCTTTTCTTTCTTTTCTTTTTTTGCCTGGAACTGTTGCACGTAATCGCCCTTTGAAAAGTATTTCATGACTCATATTCATTTGAGTGTTAATATAATTAAAACATTGGTTTTGCAATTATTAGTTGTTAAACTGCGTAATACTTTTTTTTTTTGCGACCTCTGGTACATTCTTTGTTCTAAAGGGTTTACTTTTGACTTGCAGTGGTGCTGTATTGTTGTAGGGTATTGACGTTTAGTTAACAGCAGACCATCCAATAGGTTTCTACCGATGCTCTACGTTCCCACTGAACGTAGAAAATAACACTGAAGGAGACGCAATCGATCTCAGGGACACAGGAAAGTCCCTTCTTCGGCTTCCAAGTAGCTTAAGATTCACCGTTCGCCTCAGTGAAAGTGCCAAACCTGCCCACCTCCAGCCCATCATCCCGAGATCCCTTAAAATGTCAGCAAAAAAAAAAGGAACTGTGAAAGAAAAGGTTACTTTGGGCAACCCGGCTTCCCATCTCAGTCCATTGCCACCTTTAAAAATGTCACTTCGGCACGAAAAATGTCATCACGATCTCAAGGATCGGCATTTTTCACGTCAGCGGGCGACGCGTCTACAACGAGATCCTTCTTGATCTGATGAAGCGTTAAGTGACTGCCGAAGCTTCATTGGGCCCTTGTTGAAGCCGTGGCGGTAGTCTCGAGGCAGTAACCTTTAAAGGCCAGCTGATCTATCGTGTAAGATGCTTTTTTAAATGATAAACACGGTGGCGATTAATATGTATGTTTATAGCAGCTCTCTGGAGCAGACGGCGCAAAGTGCCTCCCAGTAAAAGAAACCCGACAAAGGCAATGGTTTCTTTGGCATATCTATATATTAACAATGCAACATGAATCACAAACACAATTCAAATAATTACTATAGTTAACGCCTGTTGAGCCAAATAAACCACATGTGAGCATTGTGATTGGGAGGACGAGGGGGGCGTGTCCAAAAAGTACACGCATAAATAAAACGCCAACATCTGTTTTAATTCAGTAAATTACATTTTTCGGGACCTGATCGTGCTCTCTTGGTAATCACTCTGTCACAGTAAGTTATTTAAAGTGTAAATATTACAAACGATGGGACGTCTAATAACTCATCTGCCTCGCTATGCGGCTCATCCTTTGTGATCGGCATTCATTTAGAATGAAGAATGGATACGATCAGATAATGGATTCATCTGTTCATGCGAGCGCCACGAAAAAAGTCCACACGCTGTACACCCAGTTGCCAGATTATTAGGTACACCAAACCTAATATAGTCCAATACAGCAGCCCCCAAATGACTCCTTCACAAAGGTTATTAGGATCATATTTTGTTGGAGGTGTTGTAGTTTTTGATGATGTTAAATTGGGTCATATCAACAATCGGCCATATAAACGGTGTAATGAAGCAGACAACAAAAAACTACAGCATGTGGCACATAATGAAACCAAGTCATTAAAAACAAAAACAAAATTCAGGTTTGTCCACCAAACAGCTGAATACAACACGCATCTTATATCTTTGTTGTGAAAAGTCATAAAACCAAATTCCCCAGTCTGTGCAGACAGGTAAACACGAGGCCACTGACGCAGCCACTTTATTAAACGGGGTTACAGACTAACCTTGGCAGCAATGAATGCAATCAATGTGGTAAATTGAATTGAGCACAGTGTCTCAGTCTCCAGTCGGCCCCGGTCGCCGCAAGCAGGACCTCCTTGTATTCCAATCAGGGGCACTTATCGAAATCCCAAACCCTTTTTCGGTGTGAGATAACCGGTCAAATCAATCTGGCAGAAGGGCGTAATCCAGTAGGGGGAATATGAAATGAAGGCCAAAATCCGAGCAGACTTTTAAGAGAAGAAAGTATTGCTAAAGTGATCCGATTTAGAGCTGGAACTCTGACCCAAGCTGAAAAGCACAAAGAGCCGAAACAAACAAAAAAAATATCATTACTGTGGAATATTTATCCGGCTGTCTTGTTTTAGGGCTGCACTGGGGCAGCAGTCTGTTGATGCCGTGACTCCAGGCAGGATTGAATAGATGATCGTTACACTGCTGTCCATCACTTTACACTGGAGGGAGCTGCAACCCCATTTAAATTTTAAACTGGCGCTCGTAAGGCCAGTACGCAGCACAGGGATCGATTTGTTTACAGCCGTAAATCCACATCCCGCAGACTTTCAACTTAAAAGATTACACCGTAGTCTGTTTTTCTGGGCATTTCCTGTCTGGGGCTTTGATGGTGACGGCTCACAATTCAGAGGAAAAAGGAATCAAAACTTAGGCAACGGCGCAAGATGAAAACATATATTGTGTGTGTGTGTGTGCGGATGTGAAGAGGGAATTTCAGATGATCAAACAAAAGCATAAAACACCAAAAAAGAACAATTTTTTTATGTGTTAGTGTGACAGGCAGTGTGGTGGGTGAACAGCAATGTCTAGACAGCAAAGAAACGTGTGCTACACATGGTGTATGTTGCCAGCGGCTATAATTACGACGTCACATTGTGTAATTCAACCAAAGGATCTAAAACTGTAGAGCTCAATGCTTTTTATCAGCTTACCGTTCTGTGTATGGCCGATCAATTTCCCCAGGGTCCCTTTGGGGCCTCATTTCTCTCCCAGTGGAACAGGGATCAATGGCGGGATTTGTTAACCCAGATGAAATGAATGTAGAGGGTAATCAGAGAGGCAGTTAGCCTATACTTTGCGGCCTTGAGATCGAGAATGCTTCGATTACATTCAAAGCCCTGGACACATTTACTTAACTCATATGGAAGGACCCATGAGACACAGTGTGGCGCACTGTAAAAGCAGTCATTGCAGACATGGTGGGGTTTTAAAAAGTATTGATCCGGAGTCCCTGTCCACCTGTCTGGGCCAATGTATGTACTGTATATAAAGCCCAACTCCTGACAGAAGCGCAGTATAATTCCTGTATTAGCTTCACATTCCTGGCTCCCAGAGCAGTGTGGGATTGATTTTTTTTATCATTTTATTTATCACTTTTATGGCACATCTTGGAGCACCTAGTTATTTCTCTTAACTTATCTTGGGGGCTGAGGGGAGCTTCCCGGGTTCCTCGGGCAGCTTTCCACCTTTGTGTTGTGTTTTAATACACACTCTTGAAAAATCAAGAACATTCTGAAAGCTTGCAATTTCAGTAGCTGGCCAAGGAATTGTTTGCCATTTTGGGAAATGAGGTAATTGTCTTTTTATTGCCGAGATTAAAAGATCAACAGCACTCTGTCCGTTAAATATGAGGCTAAAGCTAGTAGACGCTAGCTTGTTAGCTAGACTATCCTGACTCTGTCCAAAGCTAAAACAAATATGCCATACCAGCACCTTTACAGCTCACTAATAAACATATCGCATCTCATTTGTTTACTTCATACCAAAGTCAAAGTGTAGAAAAACATTGTGCGGTTTTAAAGGACCATGCTTCCAGTTTTGCGCTAGCCGACTCCTAGCTATAGCCTCATAGTAAACAAACAAATACAAGATGTATGTCTTCTCACCATACTCTCTGTAAGAAAGTAATTAACTGTATTTGTCAAATTATTCCTTAAAGCCATTTGTAATATCCCAACTGCTTTGATATGTCGTCATTTGGTGACTTTCAGAATCTGACTTTTGCTATAAACCCCCTTGCCCTCATTTAAAAACTGACATTTAGTATGCATCGTGATAATTAACACAGTGATTTGTTTCTTTAATACTGTGGCTCTCAATCCTCAGGACCCACAGTGCTGCTGGTTATCGGTCTTACCAGGTGCTTAATTCCAGTTGATCACATTCACCTTGCATTGCAGGTGTCAATTAGTTCGTCATTAGGTGACTGGTATATATATAAAAAAAAAACAAAAAAAACAGCAGGACTGTGAAACAACAGAATGTAAAACATTGCCTTTGAAAAGAATGTTAGAAAAAACAAAACAAATAAAAACTTGAAAAGTGGTTTCTGAGAAAGCAAGTGGGTCAGTCAATGAGTTTGAGCACTTTCGAAGCAGCTTGAAGAAAGAATTTCTCATTCATTTGAGCTGTGCATTCATCCAACCTTCAAAGGATGGTGAAGTCACAACTGGCAGGGTTCACACAAACCGTAGATTCATTAGCGTAGCCTTTTGTGACGTTTCACAGTGTTTGCACTTACAGTTTAGTATTAAATTGGCTGGCAATAATAACCCCATGTGCACTCCCTGCCTCATTCATCTGTGACAAATGAGCTCCAGAGATTCAGTTGGCATATTTAATTTGTTGTCTCGATTCATTGAGGTGAATATTTTCCTTAGAATTAATTTCATACTATTTTTCCCACCCACAATCCACTTGCTATGTCAAAAAAAAAAAAAAAAGATAGATACTGCACAGGATATTTTACAGTTGAAAAATCAACCTTATAATTGTGACACTGTTTCTTAATTACTCCAAACCTTGTTTTCTGTGCTGAGGGTCTGTAGATTTTTATTAAAACCAAAATCTTAGAGCTGTATTAATTAGTTATTTTTGGCCACTTTGGGGCAATATATCAAGCTGAACATTGTCATAATGTTTCTATGGCAAACGTGTTTGCATACAATGCGCTATTTACACATCATCCAGACATGTTGAGCGCCATATCACAGCATATGATACCCTCCATCCTTAGCCCCTAGATTTAGATAAAGAAAAACTCCCCCAAAAAAACTCTTTAACGGGGGGAAAAAAATCATCAAATCATCGAATCATCAAAAGCACCTTAAAGGGATTTGATATGCATACTGAGCTAATGAATTAAAGATTTTTTCATTTTCAAGAAATTTTCATGTTTTTACCTAAAATTTTAGCTGCAGGCTTCTGAACCATTTCAAGACTTTAAGCATGTGGCAGGACCTCTGCATTCGCTGTGGAGCAATTTTAGCTATGTTGCGTAGGTGAAAAAGTGTGTTGTGTAGGAGATTTTGGTGATATTTTTAATGTGCTGATCAAAACAGAAGGTTGGATCAAACGTAAGACCACAATTGTTGCCAATCAAATTTTGAGAAATCACCCAGTTGTTGAGAGTTACCGTTACTTGGTGTCTATGGCCAGTGACCAGCATGTCAGATTCAGCAGAATTTAGGAACATAAAACACTGTGACGTCCAGACGAGCAGGCCTCTAACTAATTATTTGGGATTGATCCTCCGCCTTCACAGCCACATACAGCTGAGCATCATCAGCGTAGCACCGGACATTAATTCCACGATTGCGTATAATTTGACCAAGAGGTAAAATAAAGGGAGAGAGAATTTAGGTGTAGCATCATTGTAAAAAAACACAAAATAATGAGCCGAAGGATGCTAAAAACCTTGTAGAGCTGAGAGGAACTGCAGAGCTGGCTAATAATCTATTGTAGATTCATCACCACGAACAACCCTTTTCACACACACACACACAATGTCATTTGATCTGTTATGGATAAACATGTTAATAAGTGCAGCTAAGAGGTGATGTTACTAATTAGAACAACAATCAGTGAAACCACCTGGATTTCAGTGGTGTAAATTGAAAGTCTAAGTGAGTAGTGTGTTTCTGGAAAAGTGTTCATTCTTATGAAAGCTTTGAGTGTGCCAGTGCCTCACAGTCTGGTGCACAAGGAAAAAAAAAATAAGCCACTCACAGCTGCAAACAATTTAACTGATTGCAGGAAGGGGACATAAATTGGAAGGTTTCTTATTTGTAACTCTTAAGTATTGTAAATCTCTAGGACAGTACTCGTTTCATACCGCTAAGTCCAATTATGGAATATAAACTTATGCTTACTGACTGTCTTTGTCTATGTACAAAACAACATTCAGAAGTGCTTTGATGGCAAAAAGATATTTAATTGAATAATCTTGGTTTGATTTTGTCTTCAACATTTTTGCCGTTATCTCTAGCAGCCTAATTTATAGAAATGACAAATTACAAGTTATCCATGTCCATATCAATATCTAGAAATATATTTTTTTTTTTAACATAGTGCTGTCTTTTCATTATCAGCTAATCATGATCTGCAATGTGGTTAGGCATGTAAAGGATATTTCATTTTATTTTGCATTATTATTTTTTCATTTTTATATATTTGTTCTATCTTTTAGGTGCGGTTTTTAAATAATCCTGAAGTGAGTTTCCTGCACATGCATTTCATATCTATGTACTTTTTTTCTGTCTGATCTTTCTTTTCTTTTTTTAAATGTGCAAATAAAACATGAAATATAAAATATGTAGGAAAACAAAAGGTACGTATTAAATCTGCCTTGTCTTTGTGAAGTTTAATTGACAGTTGCAGTTTGATTGACATCTGTCGGCGCACCAATTATTTATTGTCAGTGCAAAACTGCAAACTCTTTTATACTAGCTGCAAAAACGTGATAGGCCTACTAAGACAATAGGCATAAGGTGCATAGTGTATACCGTGAATATGAATCAAAGAATAGACTCTCTTCACTGCAGACTTTGTCTTGTCGTAGCAGGAAAGCAACGCAGGAGAAACTAATCTCGTTAACGATGGAGAGTCTCAGGGAGAGTGACAGCGAGCCAGCATGCACAATGCCATCAACCTGGAACCAGCTCGCCTAAATGGAATTAATTAAACCTGTGCTTTTCCTACTATGACAAGCCAAAAAACCCACTGTGTAAAAGGTCTACTGGGACACAGCCAATATAGTCCACTTGGCTTAAAATGATACAAGAAGTCCTCTGAGCTGCAATTCAAGACACTCACGGAAAAATAAACAAAAGGTTGCAACAGTTAGTATAAAATGAAGAAATGGTGTGGCCCTTTAAAGCACTAAGGTTGCACTGTACGCTTGCACGCAATAAAAAGGTGGAAAGCGTATTCTGCTGTCTGCCACGGTATTGTAGATTATCTATCCTTGATGCCACTACTGGCCTGAAAGGACTTCAGGGATGGTATCGCTACTGTTGTGGAGAAAGCATGGATGTCCTTTAAATTGTTTCTTTCCAGTAATCAGTGTGTTATTCAGTCATGGGTGACATGGAGGCGTTTTCCTTTCAGTTACAGCTTGATGTGTTTTGACGACAATCACATTTAAAACATTTTTTTTTTCTCCTGTGCTGCTTGTTTTCAATGCCTGGAGTACTCTGCAGCCTGTCGCTACCTTAGTGCACTCGGCTTGCGTTCACCGACTGATGCAGCCTTCCAACTATTCAACGCCCACCTCGGAGCCACTTGTCACTTATTCATGGTTGTTATCTCTCAGTAATTCTCCAAACATGTGCATTTGTGCAAGACAGTGTAAAGGATTGGGTTGTGTGAATTTCATGTGCGGCGGCAAATTGGCTTTGCTTGTCGTTTAATTGCTCCTCTGAGGCACGCGCAAATGTGCTTGAGTTACGCGAGTGCAGCTGACATGATACAATATTTTGAGCCTAACTCAGGATAATGAACATTTAAAGTAATTATAAACACGGTTGTACGATGTTGCAACAAGGAAGGAACGCTGAATTAGGGGTAATTGTTATCTTTTATGGCCATTTTAGCATCGTGTTGTTCTACAAACACATTTCCACTGAGCCGACAAGGCATTTAAAAGCTTTAAATATGCCAGTTATCATGAAGTTATCACAATATGCCGAATATTTTCATTAACGTTGAGCTCGGTCTGTCTCCCATGCCGTTCCAATAATGACCTGTTTATGGCTCTGAATCCTCATCATCTGATCACTGCCTCCCTGTTCTCATTTACCAGGTGATTACATTACATATGTTTTGAAGTCCAGCCCCTCTTATTACAGGCGGTCATCGGGTTCTGGTGCTCTCTCTTGGCCTGGACTGGATGTCGCAGTATTCCTTGCTGGTGCTGTTAGGTCGCATGGCGCTTGACCGGTGATAAAGTGGTTAATACTCCCGCCTCTAATACAAACCAGACTCTTTATCCTCTACTTTCCAGGATCCTGCATCTCCTTCCCTTGAGGCTAAGTCTGAAAACTGCGCAGTTGGTGAAAAAAGTCACACCATGGTGAGCTCAACAGGAATACCTGAAGCTTTAGTGTCATTGCAAATGCTGCCATCATTAAAACATACAGTACACGGTTTATTGTTCTCTTGTGTTGTGGAGGTAGAGAAGTTTCTGAGCTAATCTATGTTTAAAGTCTAGTTACAGATGTGAAACCTGATCACTTTCGTGTGGATTAAATAATATCCAGCAACTGAAGATTCTGCTTTCCCCCCCTACATAGTATTTTGTACACACACATGCATATTCATAGACACATCCCTGTTTTTCTATCTTTGAGAGGACCCTCAATGACATAATGCATGCCCATAACCATCACAACTAAATGCCTGACCCCAAACCTAAACCTAATTCTAACGTTGAACCTTAAAACCCAAGTCTTAACCCTTGAAAAAGGCCTTTAGAGAAGTGAGTGATTTCCAAAACGTCCCCGCTGTGTGGTTAAAAACTTGTTTCGGTCCTCACTATGGAGCAAGTACAAGAACGTACACACACACACATACATATATGTGGTGTTCAGGTGGTTTACTTACCTTAGCATATTACAAAAGGGAACAGCTAGACCGGCTCTGTTCAAAGGTAAAAAATCCTATCTTATTAGGACCAGCATTCTCCGCTGGTTGCCTGGCAACTACACGGCGATGACAAGACTCGAGAAATAGTGCCGGCAATGTAATCCCACGTAAAACAATAACTTGTCATTTTTGCACTTTTGAGCTGATTGAACCAACAAGGTAAAAAAAGGAAAGTTAATTAGTAGGCTTTTGACTTGCTGGTTGACTGATCTGTTTTTTTTACCTGTGGACTGAGCTAGGCTAACTATTCCCCTCATTTCCAGTCTTTATGCTAAGCTAATCACCTTCTGGCTGTAGCATCATATTTCAGCGCACAAGAGTGTCATCAATGTTCTCATCCATCTCTCTGCAAGAAAGCAAATAAGTGTATTTGCTTTCAAACTAATCCTTTAAAAGGACCCTGACCACGAAGTCCGCCTCAGACCCAAGGAAACTAAAAGTCTACAGGATTTAGCAATTACTAAATGTCAAATAACATTTGACTTTTTGCCAAGCCAGAGCAAACCAAACATCTCTGTGTCGTGTATTTACTGTGGGGTATGACCTTTTAAGCAGATTTCTGGCTGCTCCGAGTGGCGATAAACAACCTGACTCAACCCCTGGACGGCAGCGTCGACCGTGGCAGAGCACATTGGCTGGAGGTGCTGCCGTTTGTTTAGAGGCGAGCTGTCACCCAACCTAACACCAGAGGCCTTACGCAATCCCCACCGTGGTTCACGAGATCACCCGGGAGGCCGGTCAGGCATCAACACGGCACACGCCACTATGTGGAAGGTGGAAGGTGGAAGGGTTCTGTCATGTTTCCCACTTTTAGCTTCAATGCATACGGTGCCCAAGAGAAGGAGCGAATGAGCTATACCCGAGAGTCGTCCACCACACCGTGAAGTGCTCAAGCATTCCCTCGTAAGGGAATATCCGTGCATTACGACACTGATGTTGTGCACCCAGCGTCGTCGTCCCAGGGTTCGCAGCAGTCACAGAGGACCCTTGGGAACGAGGAAGTCAAGATGGCGCAGTTGTTTTCTTCAAGGCCATGGGAGGTGAGACCGAATGGCGTGCCGTCTGTCTCCATTGTTTCTGCCTTTCTGCACAACCTCTGCGTGAGTGCAAGGCGACATTTACAATGTAAGCCAGATGCTTGTGATCCCGAGGCTCCACTGGCAACAGGTTCTGGGACAGCGGAAGCGAGGCGCGTTGAGAGGAGGAACCGACAGGCAGGCGGCCTGTCACTTTGCCCCTCAGATCTTCTAAATTAGGTTTACTATTTCCTTTGCTTTGAGTTTACGCAATATGTTCAAACACTCACACTATTAGCTATTAACATATTCGCTTTTATACATGACAATGCATCTTAGGTTTTTGCTGACTCCCATTTCTTGGCTTCATGTTTCTTTCTCCCGAGCCCATCTCCCTATAACGAGTTTGCTAGAAAGAGTGGGTGAAGCAAACAGATATTAATTACCGCAGGTATTAATTCAGGACAAATTAGATGATTGCAAAAGCGACTTTTACTTCATGAGGCATAATTACCGTCATTCAGATCTACTCGTTATTTATGAAAGAGCCTGTCAGTCTCAAATTAAGTTTACTGTCTCCACATCTGACCTTTTGAGTGAGATTAGAAACAAGAAAATTGAAATGTCATCTACCCTATGTTTTAATCACTGGGGATGTTGATACAGTGAAATAATATTTCCTGTTTATCAATATGAAATGTCAAAATGCAAGTCGCCTATATTTATGTCCCTGCCTCTGTCATTATTTGCCATCAGTCAAGAGAATATTCAATTTTGGCAGGAGCCTGCTATTGTGCAGACATGAGAAGAATACTTAGTATACCATTAGATTATTTATTGCCTTATATCTGCTCCACTGCTGAATCTATCTCCATAGTTCTCAGGATCCTGCTGGTTTTCATTATAGCTTTGATTAGAGGCTGATTTCCACCTGGTAAATTGAATTAACTAATGAACAGAGTAGACAAATAATGTTAACTCTTGACTTACCGGGATGTTCTATTGTATTATCTTTTTTAATAGGGAACTTCTCAATATATGGTAAAAAAAAAAAAAAGGAGGTTGAGGGAGAAAAGGAGAATAAATGAATAAATAAGACATATTTTAAAATATGGATGATGTACAAAGACTGGCTTGCCTATTCACATATCACACATAATTTAAGTTAGATGGTTACTTGGAAAAAGCCAGTGAGACAAGGTAAAAAGATTTTTTTTTAAATCAGGATACATTTTAAGTTTATAGCATTGCTTTCTTCCACTATTTGTTGCAAATTATATTTGAAATTTATTACATGAGCACATTATGGAAAAGTATTTAGAAGTATATATATATATATATATATATATATATATATATATATATATATAAACAAAAGAAGATGAGGAATGTTTTGCCCTCCTGTAGTTAAGTTGTGAGCAAAAAGGAATAAGGAAACATCTGTACAGCAAGAGAAGTGAACTGCAGACCGTATAGAGTAGGTATATTTCAGGGGCATGCCAGTTAATGAACATACTACAGGCTCATAGGCACATCAGTACATGGAGATGTCACATAATACACTGAAAATAAGAAATACATATGTATGTATGTAGAGATGGGAGAGCAGAATGTTTGCAATGTCAAAGCAATTGAGAATTCCTGGACCTTAAATTAAGACGTGCAATTATCTTGGAAAAGAAAAAAAGATTAATGGAGGGATAAATTCCTTTTATTAATTTAATGTGACTGTTTTGTTAGTCCTTTTTTTTTAATTGAGGTGGTTCGGTAATGTTCAATCCATCAAATAAAATGTTTTCATAGAACGTCATACAAGTCAATGTAATTAAAGTTGCTCTACAGCGGGAAAGCTGAGGAGAGGACAATGCATCAAACAAGGAGGGGAAATATTTGATGTTGACATTGTGAGTAATGGGACTGAAATGAATTATGGAGCGACAAAAAGTGAGAACAGCCACAGACAATTTGAGGTGAGGCGTTATTTCTTCCCCAGCATGGTTGCCATAGATGCCAGAACTGTGTTCCTGTTTGGTCTCTGGTTCTGTCTGCTGCTTCTATTTTGGTCTCGCTCTCAGTCCAAAGTGTCAGGCGGCGCAGGAGGGGGAGTGGCAAAGCCAGTCTTTCACCACGGGGACAGAGGAGTGTGAGGTTGTCTAGCCAGAACCCCATAGAGGCATTAGCCCCACAGGTACATGCTAATGAAGACAGTGGAATCAGTATTCCTGCCATCCTCCCCACAGCGACACACACACACACACACACACACACACGCGTTTGTATTTCTGTACTTGTGAGGACCGCCGCCCATTCATTGATTAAGTCCTCAAATGCAACCTGGATTATGTTGGGCTGTTATAGGTGCAATACACATGATTCGGAGCGTTGATACAGCATCAAACAACTATTTACAAATGTAAAGATATAGTGGAGTAATGTCGGGTGCTGTGGATATCGCTGTCGCCCCACAGCGAGAAGGTTTCTAGGTTCGAACCCCGGTCTGGACAGGGCCTTACTCTGTGGATATTGTGCCCGTTTTGCATGGGTTTCCTCCTGGTGCTCCAGTTTCTCCCACCACCAAAACACGTATTGTAAAATGTGCCTTCCATCTCCTCTAAAGCTCGCTAATCAACACGCAATATCTCTTTGGTTGTCGTAGGCCAATGGCTTAAACAAACCTGATATCTAACATGTTATATGCCAAGGGAGGTTAACGTCTCCAGGCACACAATCTAAATCCCCTACCTGTATAATAGCTTCCTGTTCTCACATTGGAAGATTTTTTTTTCCCCATTCCCCGCTGTCTTTGTGAGGATGTTCGGTCCTCATAAGGATAGAAGCGTGAGAAAACACTCACACACATCTCATATCTTCATTATGCCACATGTGAGTCGGGGGTCCCCTGCGACTCACTGACTGTATGAGGGTATTTCACAGAAGATTAATACGGGAAAGATAAAAGGAAGCGTGGTGTGTCTTTTTTTTCCACCAGGATAAAGAGTAAAAATGGATAAAAGCTGATCTCGAAATAAAAGTCGCACAAAGCAGAGTGAGTAAAATAAATAAATAACGGGGGACCGGGAAACAGAACAGATCCCATAGATGCTCCTCTCTTTTTTGCCTCATGCTGTGAGCTGCTGTGAGCTTGTAATGGCAGACTGATTCACTTGGAAGACTTGGATTCCAACCATGCCAGCGGCAAGCCAGCCAGACTATGAAACATAGCTTCCTGTGAAAACTTTCACAATAAAACACCAAAAAACGTGTACTTTTTACCAACGTCATTAATCTTGTATGGAAAAAGAAGACGTCAGTAATAAAAAATAAATAATAAAATGTTCTTGCTATATAAGTTTTCCTTGGAAACTCTCGTTGTTAAGTAGTTGCTGCTGTCTATATATAGCTGTAGATTCAAATCCTGCTCAGGGAACATGTGATCAGGGTTTGAGTGAAATGTGAGCCGGGTATCGACCTGTTCTTAAAAACTAGATAAGCTTATCTCAAAGCCAGCGCCGTCCACCTCTGATGCAGTGATACATTTGTTCCAACAGAAATTGATTGGAGAATTGATTGAACTCTGGTTGTCTACGAGAAGCCTTTCAGTTGATGCTAATGTGACATTTTGATCCGACTCCACACGTGGAAGAGTGAGCGTTCACCGTGGCTGTCGCGTCTTCTTGCGCTTGTCATTATTCTAACTTATGGCGTTGACACAAGCGGCTCAGTGCATAGTGAACGGCCAGACGAGGGTTGATTTGTCCCGTACGGAGGACCAATATTGACTTATTGGAAAGTGGATGAGTGGATGAATGATTGAATGGATGGATGGTCAAATAGGCAATAAATAACTTGGCACATGACAAATGGGTAATAGAAATAAAACAGACAAATAAATCAGGAAGATCTCTAAAATGACCAGAAAAATAAAAACACTCAACAATAATAATAATAATAATAATGAAATGTTTTCATAAAGATAAGAAATGGCAGACAAACAATGATAAAAATAAACAACTCGAGAATCAAAAAGCTATGCAACACAAGAGGTAAAATATAAAAAAATAAATAAACACACCATGTGATCGGAGCTGATAGCGAAGCGCTGGGATCCTCTCGGGATTTAGAAAGATTGATGAGACACAAGACAAACATCAATATGAAGGGATTACCAATCCTTTGTTTCTCATTGTGTCTGCATTTGGGTCAGCTCCTAAAAATTCCGCCATAAACGTGCGGTAAAATAATCTTGTATCGCCACTTTCAAAATCTCACTGTTGAGCAGCACTTTCCTTATTTATTTGGCTTTTGACATTGGTCCCGGATTTGTCATGAACTGATCCATAAGCACTTGTTGCTGATATAATGGGGCAATATTCCCTCATCGCATTGGGCTACTTTTGGTCATGAAAGGTTTCTATAAAACTACTTTTATTTAGTCCTGAGCTGGAATCATTCGCCCATGAGACACATTCCATGGACTACTTGTGCACCTTACTATTTTCTCACTGTATTTATCAAATGAATGAATTCCTTCAGTTCATTCATTCATTCCTCCAAATAGCGTCAGGAGGACTTGCACCATGTTTAGCCTCACGATCACAGGGATGAGCAGTGTGCTGCAGCTTGTGCCTGCAGTCCTCTATGCTAACATTTGCTCGTCAGCCACCTTGTCTTTAGTCATATGACGTTTTCATCTGTGTCAGGAGGGTTTACTCATTTTTTTTTTCTATTTCATGCTTTTATTCTGAAGGCAAATTGCACCTCAGCCTCAGATGCTGGCTTGACGCATCTCTCTATCTCTCTCTCTCTCTCTCTCTGTCTCTCTCTCTCTCTCTCTGTCTCTGTCTCTCTCTCTCTCCCTCTCTCTTCCTCTCTCCACCCGCCGTCACCCGGCGCTGTGCCGATGTCTCGTTAAACCTGGAGCCGCCGCCGCCAGGAAGGATGAGCTGCCGTGCTACCGGAGAGAAGAAACAGATTTAATTTTTTATTTATTTTTTAAAGAAAGAAAAAAATTACAAAGAAAGAAAAAAATTCGGATCTTTTTTTTTTTTTCTTCTTGAAGGTTAGTTTTTTCATGGAACACAGAGTGGAAGGAGACCAACTCAGTGAGAGGATTGCGTTCACACAGTGTGTCACGGCAAGTGTGTGACAGTCAGAGCGCGCGTGGACTCCCCGCTCAGTGATGTAAAACGTTAAGGTGGATTCTTTTTTTTTTGGCATGTGGAGGAGGAGCAGGTAGAGAAAGGTAAGACTCATCATGACACTCGCTGAGCATCGAACAGGTTTTTTTTCTCTCACACCAGTTTCCGTCTGCTGTCAAGACGAATGAAAACCCTCTCCACGCACGACTCAATATTAACTAACTCGCAACGGGGGGGAAGGGGGAGAGGAAAGGGGAGGGGGGGGGGGGGTAATATTGACACTTGGTTTCATCAGCGGACTAATAGGCGTAGTCCCAATCTGGGCGCGAGAGGTGTGAGGATTTTTTGGGGGAGTAAATAAATAAATAAATAAACCGGTGAGGTCCCCGTGGCGTCTGTGATGAATGAGAATGGAGATTAACAAAAAAAAAAAAAAAGCTCTGCCTCAGTTTGGGAGTGATGTACGGTGTTGAGGGGGAGAGAATGTGCTGCATGCATTCACACACACACACACACACACACACACACACACACACACACGCATAGCAGTGTGTGATGAAATCAATTAAGTGATGTATTAAAAGAAAAAAGGAAAAAAGTCTGAAATGTGCCCTGACTGAATGGCTTGGTGACGCCTGTGGATGTGATGTTTTTCTTCTTGAAGAGAGATGCAGCAAAGAGATTGCATCTGCGCCTCGGACGACACGATGACACCAACACATTTCACAAGGTGGATAAAAGCCCTCCCCGAGCTCCACAGCGGGGGGGTGGGGGGGGTGGGGGGGGGATGACACATGCACTGTATGAAGTTGGTGGCTGGTGCTCTGCTGTGAGTCAAAGTGGCCCTGCAGCAGAGGAACACAGTCCTTTATTTATTTCTTCTTCTTTTGTACCCCCCCCCCCGAGTGGACCAGGATCTCTAAAAGCCTGGGGGGGGGGGGGGGGGGATATAGAGTAGATATATCCCCTTTAATGCGGATGAGTGCTTGCAAAAAAAAAAAACCTCACTTTCCACACTTCTGTCCTGACCTTAAGTATGAGAAATAGGACTGAATTATAAATGAGTTGTGTTCCTGCCGAGGGACTCTGCTCCTGTCTCCTGTCTGACGTCGGCGGGCATTAATTGTGCGTGGCATGGCCGCACGGTAATTGCGCGCAAATGAAATCTGCTTGTTCCTATCTTCATAATGAGAGGAGAGAGTTCGGGGGGGGGGGGGGGGGATGCCAGGAAATGCCTTTGTAAGCCGAATCTAAAAATACAAAATAAAAAGAGTGAGAGCTCGGGAACAACAGTTTGGTGAGCTGTGTCAAATAATTCATCGCACTCCCTAAATTCTCACACCGTGAGCCCCGTGAATCCGGAATATCAAAGTAAGTTTTTTTATTTTTTTTTGGTCAATGGATCCGGGCGGCGGATACTTCGCCGTGCGTCAGGATTTTCGACAACCGCCGCCCCTGCTGTCTCCGAGCGAGAGGGATGCTAATGGAGGAGAGAGGGAGAGATAGAGAGCGGGAGAGGATACAGGCGCTACCGCTGCAACAGAGAGAGAGAGAGAGAGAGAGAGAGAGAGAGAGAGAGAGAGAGCGTGTGTGTCTGCGAGAGAGCGTGTGAGGCGTTTCCATGGCAACCTGTCAGAGGGTGTGTTTGGTCCCCGGAGACGGTGAGGAGAGGAGGGGAGGAGAGAGATGAGAGGCAAGGAGAAAACTATCCCTCGTTAAGGGTGAGAGGGGGATGGGAGAGCAGATAATGGAGGGGAGAGGGGAAGGTGGGATTGTCTCCCCTCCTGTTGTTTGTTTGTCTCCTCACGCTGCCTCCCCCCTGTTCATTTGGAAGTAACTGGCAGGGCCTGTCACGTCCGTGTGTGTGTGTGTGTGTGTGTGTGTGTGTCACGTAGGAGGGTTTCACGCTCATCATAAAGTGCATGAAAGTGTTTGAACTCGCTCTAGTCCGCGATCATTTTCCCGTTGACTTCACACTTCCTCGATGTATCTTCAGCGAGTCGAACCAAAACCTTGACCTCGGCGGCCTCGTTCGGTTCCAGCTCCAACTCCTGCGTTCACCCCCCCCCCCCATGAGCAAGCTAATGATGTAACGTCCCGCCCATGTGGCCCCGCACCAACCAGCCGGTTGCTTCCTTGGCACTTTTAACTCTCCGTCAGACGGCGGCGGTAATGTGGAGGAAGGAACGGCCAGCGTTTGGAGCTTCATCTGCCGGCCGTTTACTCCCACTGATTACCTTAATCGGTGTTGGTAGGACCTCCGTGATCCGTAGCCGCGTTCGCTTCAACCCAACAGGCCCCCGAGCAGCTCACTCCTGGCCGCATCCATACGACACACCCACAGCCAATTAATTATGAAGAGCTCAAGTCCAAAAATCGATGGAAATCTTACTCCAAATGAATGACTGATCTAAAATATATCCTTAATATTTATCATTATTGTTAAAGGACAAATGACGCGTGTTGCAGCAACAAGTGTCACCTAAAGTACCAGATATTTGTAAAATGATGAATATGTAATAGCGGATTTTTCCACTTATTTTTGATTAATAGTTCATAGTCTCGTGAATTTTGAGATTTGATACATATGGTTATCAACTTGTACCTGCGTTTCTCATGTGGTGTGAATGCAGGATAAGGTAACGTGAAGAAATGCAAGCTGTGCTGACGTATTCCGAAGGACAAAAGCAGTAGTGTTTTAGTGCTTTAGTGATTACTTAAGTAATGATCAGCCATCAGTCAACCGGCGCCTGTTTTATTGTGCTTGATAAAGTACGACCGGCAGGAATGAACAAAATTAGATGGTAAAAATGTTTTGGTTTAGACCAATTAGAGCTGTGTTTATTTTGTTATTATTGACTCTCTTACACCACTACTCTGCTATCAGTGCGTACATTTAAGTCATTGTTCTGCGATCAACTATTCTACCCACAGTAACAGAACATCTGGCTGCCGAACAGCGCCATTATTAATGTAAGGACTTAGTGAATTCACACACACACACACACACACACACACACCCAACCTTAATTGCTTTAATAATTATCTTTTGAGTTACATTTTTCCACAGTATAATTAACAATTAAAATCATGTTCAGCAGCTACTTGGACCAAATATATGTCATGTACATTTTTTCTTATTTTTCTTATTCTTATTATTGCTACACACATCTACATCTATTTATTAAGGTGAACACATTAAGCATTATAAATGTACAGAGCATTCTCCTTTGGACAGAACCCTACACAAACCTGATATAATATGGTTTATAATATACAAGTGTTTATTGTCAGAACATTTGCACCATAGACTTCCATCAGCTGAACAGGCTGACTTCTGGTTTAGCCCTATGCTAACTGGAACGGGGATAAAGTAATTCAATCGTGCGGCTCTTCGAGACTTTCCAAATGTTGTCGAACAGAACGGATCAAATTGTACTTTGTGCGACGAGCACGACAATTGGCTGTTCGTCTAGTGTTTTGGTAGGTAATGGAAAACAAAAGATACTTTTTCTCACAAATGTATCATCGTTATCGTCATAGCCTGTATATAGGAAGTGGACGTAGTGGTCCTGTCGTCACCCATTGGTTTGTGGACTGCCGTTTTGAAGCCTCGAGTTCAGCATTTTGGCCACCGCCATCTTGGATTTTGGCCGTCGCCATCTTGTTTTTTTGCAACCAGTGAACAGAAGTGACTGTGTTTTGACTATGAGCGGTGTAGACACGTCGAACACGGTAGCAGTAGCGACTTGTCAATCACAAGGTAGCCACGCCTTAAAGCATACCCTTCTTTAAGTTCTATTTTACTCTAAAAGGGACCATTTCTTACTAAATCAACGTCCTGCTTTTTGAAGAAGACTTTGAACTAACAGATTAGACCATTATCTCATGTTTACAATGTTTACTGAGGTAATAAATCAAGGGAGAGGTAGGGTCATTTTCTCATAGACTTCCATACAATCAGACTTCTTTTTGCAACCAACGGAGTCTCCCCCTGATGGCCAGTAGAGAAAATGCAAGTTTAATGCACTTCCGCATTGACTTTTCAGAACCAGAGGTTGCAGCCTGGTGGCATCGTTGAAGATTTTATCGTGAACATATTTAAGATCATTTTATCACCCAACCCTATTACTATCTTATAATAAGGTAGAAATGTAAAGGATTCTAGCAAGTTTCAAGTTTGATTTTATAGTGTACTTAGATTACTTGAAAACAGCTGGCTGCTTGGATCACAGTAAAATGCAAAGTTGTCTGCAACACAGCCATTTGCTGTAAAAATGATTTGCAGTAATGTAAACAATATCTGATTTGTAGTACGGACACAATCTCGACAGACCAAACGAGAAAAGCGATTGTGGTGAGATTCAGAACAGAGAAACATGACGTCTTCTGAGGATTTTCCTTGACAAGATGAAATCCTAGTAATCTTATCCAAGACGCATAGAGCTCAGTGTGAGATGCAGCACTGAGGGCTTTTATGTAGCTCGTGGGTTTTCTGGCAAGGTCCTGAGAGATGGAACCACACCCTTTCCAGACGAAGAAAGCCTCGACGCAGCCTCGACAAATATCAGACCGCCAAATGAGACTACACCACACGGTCCCTCCGCCTTCCCTCGTCTCCGCCGCTGGAGACTACCTCACCAGGAGGAGAGCGGGAAATTCTGCCAGCGCAAAGCCTAGCGCCTCCAGAGCAGGCATCTGGTCTCCCACCGGCTGTAGTCACCTAACCAGTGTGACGTTAGCATGAACGCTAACTAACTATCTGCTAAATGAAGAGAAAAAAAAATGCTTCATCTGCACAATCTTGTCACAGTGCGACATGGCTATCATCAGTTAATTAATCAGTCAATAACACTTATTCACCAGATGTCATAATGTGCTGACAGCTTCATTTCCAGTCCCCGGAAAGGAGGGAACAGGCTTGTGTTGTGCTGTGAGTGAACTACTACACGGTGTTTACGGAAAAAAAGTGAAAAGGGAGGTGATCAGAGCGCTTTAACGTTCTTTTATTTCATGACGCATATCAGTCCCAAACAATCGACTCTGTCTCAGAACTGGCCGTGCACGATTAGGACTTTTATTATACAGTAAATGCCGTTTTGAGCCATTAATTAATAATGAATATACCTTTGTTAAGAAACGTCAATGTCAACACCAGCATTGATGTGTTTCATATCATTTGGCTTACAGCCTAAAAAAAAAACATGATTGAGTGTGCAGTTACTCTATAAGCAGAGGAAGAGGTACTTGCAACAGGTGGACACAATAAAAGACATCCGAATGCTGAGTCGCAAAGACGTAATAAAGTGCTTCAAATTGCAGGGATGGAACCGCTCCTGAACTGGAACATCTTTTTCGGTAAGAGTATTCTCAAAATAGTCTCAAGAAACAGGGTGCGTCTCTAGTATTCTGATACTATGGCGGTCTGGTGAAACGGCTAAAAAGCTTTTATACAACTCTTCACCGAGAAATAGAGATTCTACAAATCTTGGAATGTTTGTGAATACGTTTGAGTTTTAACTTTGACAATTGTGTGAAAGGTGGCTGCAATAGAAGGCATTCACAGATGTCTGAATCCAGAGCATCACAGGGCGGCAAACATACAGTAGGCTACATGCATCACGGTGGGATCAAAATCAGACCATACAGCCGGTGTAGCAGACAGTGATGCAGAGACTTTTAATCTCCGTGCTCTTGCTCTGAATACAGATTTGGCCAAAGCAACAGGGCAGCGGGGGGGGGGGGGGGGGGGGGGGGCTCTCTCCAGATGTAGCCCCGCAACACATTAGCCATGCAGCGAGCCACGGAGCGCTCGGCTGTTATCGGGGACGAATTTTTAGCTTTGACAGGGAAGACAAGGCTAGTCTGTGGGGCCCTTTGCTGGAGCGTGATTAGCAATGCAGATGCAGGTTTCTGTAGGCGTCAGTTTCAACAAACTCAAGGTCCCCCCCCCCCCTCCCTCCCTCCCCCCCTCCCGCTCGTCTCCAGTGCATGATTAAAATGTAACAGTTGTGCGTGGGAAATTCACAAGAGCAGGATTATTCTCCGACACTCACGGAGCCTATTTTTTCGCTCAGGTATATGTTGCGCCTCCTCCTGCACGCGCTCTCTTGCTCCTTCTCTCGAATATAAATACACACAAGGGCTCGACCCACATGGGTTTTTGCGACGGCGGAGCCAAAATCGTCTCAAAGCTGCCAACGGCTCTTTTTTTTTTTTTTTTTGCTGTATCAAAAATTCATGTGTGAATGTGAAGGAGGACATTGCCTGAAATGAGAGTTGCGTGAGTTTCCTAGAGGTGCAGGACAAAGACGGTAATCGGCAGCGTGGAGACAACTGTGAACCAGGGGATCACTGCATAATACTGCACCAAAGTCACAGTCGTAAATGTAAGCATGGTCATAATTATTATAATAAGCACAACAATAAAAGCACACACCCGACGGCATAATAACAATAATAGCATATTCCTTGTTATGTAACTCTGCTGAAATCAATTCAGATCACGGTCCTCACACAACCAGCATAGTATTGATCCATTTTCAAAATAAATCTGTGATCAATCAAACGGTATCATATCCATAGTTGTGGGCAACAATAAGAAGCTGATGCCTAATGAAAGCCTGTAGTATCGGGGCCATTTATCAGAAAATCAATATACTGCATTGGTGTCAACCTATACTGGGTAAACACACACGCAGGTCACTTTTTGGGGACATTGCATAGACTTGAGGCCTTTGCACACGGTTTTATTTATATTTCAATATGCTTGATCGAATTATTGGCCGATTGTTCTGAACCTTCGCACCACAAATGAAGGCGTCAACCATCAACCAAAATAACGTTCAGAACGGACATATTCAACACGGGGGATCCAATCGGAGACGGAAAACTTTATTATTTCATAATAAAAGCCCTAGACATGTACAGTACACTAAAACTGTTCACCAGAGGAAACTCTTTAATTCACTCAAATTTGCTTAAAGGAAACTAGCTTTCATTAGCTCACAATATACAACAATTTATCCCACACATAACCGCCGATCCAGAGCTGTTCAACTCAGCCATGAGGGCACAAAGCGTTAATCGTCGTGCCGTTGCTTGGCGTTAATGGGCCATTAAGCTACATTCCCAACCCAACACCGATCAGGGTTGGAGCTGGTTGAAATCCAGACGGTACGATATCTGGCTAATAGAGGAAGAGCTACGTGTGTGTAGCATTTTAAATGATCTATATGTTTCATCAGATTAACTGTGATTACTGCGGTCTAGAGCTTGGTATATTGTTACTGCTTCTCTCACCCATAGTCATCAATTCATTCACATTAAAACGCCACATGGGGCGGTCTTAAGAGCACAGTGTCCATACTGCTCTTGCACATTGCATTAATAACTAATAAGGTTATTTGTTGCCTTGATTTAAGTCAATCCATAGTCTGTCTCGCAGCACAGCACATACCAGAGGAAAAACAAGCTCCTCTCTGAAAACACCTTTGAGGTGCCGAAAGTCGAAATGTTGATAATTCGCTGCTCTATTTAAAGATGCGCAGCTCTCAGCAATGTCAAATGCACATAATGGCGCACATCCCTCCCATTGAGAAATGAGAAAACGAAAGCAACAGGCAGGTCTCTGGAGGACACACTCCTGCAAGAGGCGCCAGTAAAATGGTTAAAAAAAAAAAAAAGGCTTTCAGCACAATAGTGTTCTCAGGTTAGCGTGGGCTTCCCTTCCTCTGGCATTATCACAAACCCAGACAAAGATCGTTTCCCTTAGAAGCCTATTTTTAGATTATTTAAGAGCACGGTCGGTAAGAGGAGCCAGGTGGCCTTTTTAAAAAAAATAGTACATTCATTAACACTGTAGTCTACTTTCAGGACGATATTTTCCCCTCCATGAATTACAATTTCGGTGCTTTATGCAGGTTCTGTCGTCGTTAGCTAACGAGGAGTTCTTGCATCCGGTGTGTTTCTCCTGGGTGGCTAATAAACTGAATATTCAAACAGGTTGACCTTTTCACAACCTTTTAAAAGGCTTTCTTTTTGCCAGACCACTATGATTCTGACTTTATCCAATAGCTCATTTAATTCGGCATTAGTGAGAAAGCTACACCAGCTACACTGCTTTGTGGTGGCGATGTTTTTTTTTCAATGGCAAAGTCAAGACCTGCCATTGATTGGCTTACCCTTTTATTCTTACCCTGACCAACCTGCATGCCGACACCTAACCCACCCAAACAATGATGGCAGCATGTAGAAGCCAAACAGAGGCGGGTCATGACTTCACCATAGTAGGATTGGTAATGAAGGGGATTGCTGGTTGAGTAGCGTTAGCCAACTCACGGAACTTGCTAGCTGCTTATAGGCAACAACAATTATATACATTTCTAGTAGAAACGCAGTAATTGCTTTAACTTTTGAATGCAATTGATCCCAATTACCTTTAAAAGTTAGTTAAACTAGCAGTCTCTGTTTGAAAAAAACAACATTTATTTTGACATCAATGTGTTTTTCCAGAAACAATTTCATGGTTATTCTGGATTTCATTATTAATACTACTTTCTCATGAAATGAATACCTGAGCAGTGGATATTGTGCTGTCAACAAGTGTGAGAAAGGACCATTGTTGGATCCTGGTTAAGGGTGGCAGACGTATTCTATTACAAAAAGTCACACTTTTTTTATAATGACAAAATAAATGATTATAGTCTGCATGATATTTGGTTTTCTTTGGGTTTTTGGAGCAGCCAGATGGGAGATTTGACATCAGAGTGTCAGACTACCTGCAAGCCCCTCCCGCCCTCACCCTCATCTCTTTCCATGTTGGTATTTATTTATTTCAACCGTGAGGCCCGTAACCCTGCATCCCCGGGAGCGCTGCCTGCATCTGGCCCATATTCTAACATTAGCTCCCCCCGACCTCTCTCCCGCTGCCTCCCTCCATCCCTGCGACAGCAAATTTACTTTAGAATCAAGTATAGTATAAATGATAGAAACGCACAAAAAGGAAATGGATTACGCGTCGTACAGGTGAGAGAAACGAGAGCCCAGAGGGGGAACGCTAAAACAGAAGGAGACCGAAATGAGCAAGGAAAGGTGATAAAGACCTCACACAACTGGATAATAGAGCGGAAACGATGCCAAAAGTCAACAGGGAGGCATTTTGGAATGTCATTTAAAGTGCACGGAACGGCACGGCGTAAAATAAAGTGAATCTGATGCAGGCAGTGAAAGTGAGAGCGGCGGCAGGTGAGTGGGGAGTGTGATCTAAATGAGATGTTTTGACCCTTCAACTTAGGTCTCCTGCTGTCATAAATTCTCACTCTCACTATGTGATTCTCACTCTCACTATGTTAATACAGCTTCAAACTGAAGCTGTATTAACTGCAAGGCTGATATTGATCGCTTTCTGCCTTTGTGTGTTTCTCTGTAACGCTTTTTTTTTTTTGATGCGCTGGATTCTGACGCGTTTGAAGCAGCGATGAAGATAAATGGCGCACCACCAGCTTTACACTTAAGCATTTCTGTCGAGTAAAGAAAAGGCGACATCTTCAACGATGCCGTCGTCGAATGTTTCTTTCTAACGAAATGAAACTCCAGTATAAATAGATCCCACGCATGCTGCGCTTCCTGGCCCGACTACAGTGTAATAAATGACACCAGGTGATCGACGGACACAAATCAAACTGATTTCCTGACATCATGTGCGGTGATAAAAAAAATAAAAAAAACAACAACTGCTGACTGCCTGTCGAGCGTGATAGAGGGGACGAGGCGGCGTGCTGTTGCACACGTCACGACAAATATTGTTCCAATCCAAGATGGTCAATACGGCGTTATTCACCCCTGTGACAGGATGGAGTGCTCAGAGATGGCACAAATAGAATACAAAAAAACAGCGAGTGCAGACTCAAGCAGGTTGTTTGCTCAGGCTGGGAGCAGAGCAGTGCTATACTTTTAGTAAGCACCCTGTCAATGCTATTGGCCCCGGCAAGCTGTGGCCTGCATGCACTTACCCCCCTCCCCCCCATCATTATAAAGCACTTCAAAGAACACAGAAGCCACTAAACAGACAGCGTACAGCGAAACACGTCCCGGGTGTTTCCCGTCGTGGAGCCTGTGGCCTCCCAGCTGTCCTGCTGCGCGGACGCCAGCGCTCTGGTTGATCCTCTTGTCTGAGAGCACACTCCTTGCCGCGGGGCCACGTGTCTGGTCGGTGGCCAAAGCCACGGCATCTATGGTTTTTTTTCTTTCTTTTGTATGATTTTTTTTTTTTTTTTTTTTAGCCTTGCGATGGCTGCGTGCTTCTGAACTGGCGCGACGCCGAGCATCAGAACAGAATGTACGTATAGTGCTAATTACGATTCAGAATTTTCTGTTTGAGGATTTTGTAATTTACGTTCTGTTCGGTGTTTTTGCACTGGTGGCATAATGCGTGTTATATATATATATATTGTGAAATATACTAAATTCCTCTACAAGTGTGATGCTCACATACACTTAATGACCTTTAGTGCTGTCTGACTGCATGGTCACTGTTGAAATGTGCATGCGCCACATGTGCTAAGGACCCCAGGCGAGAAGCAGTGACAAATTGTCCTTGGCATCTGGCATCGTTTTGATTCCCTCCGGTAAAGAGTAAGTGACCTAAGAGTTACTTTAAAGGTTTAAGTCATTGTCGAGCGTGACTTTCTCCATTGAGTGACATACGGGGGGAGTGTTTTGTGTTGTGTTTTCCCAGTGTGTCTCCCAGTTAGTGTGACCTGTAATATATTCTCCAAAGTGTTTAACATCTCCGTGCAGAAAAGTTTGCACCGATGTGGGTTGTTTGCCTGAACACTTCAGAGATTCTGGAGACAGCCACGGAGGACTTTTCATCAATAATTTTCGCTTTATCTGACTGTGCAGAAAAAAAAAGAAGAAGTATTTATAGTGTAAGACAGGCAGAGAGGAGAGGATGACAAAGGAGCAGCAGAAATAATTTAATTCAAATTCCACTCACCTCCGTTGTACAGCAGTGGCAAATCTCAGCAGCAGAGAACTCCTCAGCAAATGAAACGGAAGCTGCAGTCAAGCCATGTAACTCTGTCAGACGTGGTCGAAGTAACCACACCCAGCAGTGAGGTCATGGTGTACTGACACACCCGGGAGAACACTTCTACATCACTGCAGCTAGGAGAGAGGTTGAACTACTGGAAGTCAGCAAAAAGAACGTTTTCAGGGGATGTTTAAATACTGAAATTGAACAAAAAAATGAATGTAAGAACGTAGAAGGTAAATCTGAATAATAATGTGATGACGTAAGATAATGATTATGAAGTTGTATGATTCCGCCACCTAACTATGAATGTAAATAGAAGTTGATTAAATCCAAAAATTTCTTTTCATACTCGAAAATGAAACCTTTTTTTCACCGGGAATTTAAAAAACTGTTAAAATCAAATTATCAATGTAAAAAATTAATAAATTTCAAGCAAAACAGAATCTTACCAACAGAATCTTAGAGTAAATAGGGAGATCTGATCTCTGCAAATGGGATGTTGTCGCTCTTGCTGAGTGCAGCATTATTGCAAGATCTGCGAATTTTAAGCAATTGCTCGTTGGCCAAAATAAGTGCATTTGCTTTAATGCTGCGAGATTCTTGCCATCCAGCTGGCAAACACACCGGAACCAATCGAAGCGTCTGGCTGTAGAAACCTGCCCTAAAAGCACAAAGTGTTTTGGGGGGAGCCAGATTCCGCAGAACCAATAATGCGGAGCAATGTGAATGTCACACTTTTTGGAGTGGTTAAGTGAACAGAGAGCGCTGCTGTTGGGACGGTGACAATTCGACGAGAGAACATCCTGAATGTGTTGCATTTCGCTAATCTCGCGAAATGTGCAAGCAGTCGTCCTCGCCGTGTTTGTCAGCTGCTTTGGGGATTAATTAGCATAGCCGTGTTGGAAATGGATCCACTGCAGAATGAGACTTGTCCGTTATTTCGCCAGCATGCCGCTCTCACAGAAAAAGACAGGCTGAGAGAGAGTCTGCAAACAGCAAATGTCACTTGGTTATATTGCATGCACCTCTCTGTAAAGTAATATGGAACCTCCTTGTACAACGGATTTTAAAATACTTGTTTTACAAGAGGATCTATCCTGCAAGGTCTTTGCTTTTCTTTGTCAGTGTCATATTAAAGGTGCTCAATATGAAACTTGGAGCATATCTATTGCCTCCACGTGGCTCGCAGCCTGGCAACGGCTGAGCTGGCGGATACCAGTGCTGACAACAGCAACAGAGCTTACTGTGTTTACCTGATGGGCATCTGGATGGGTGGGTGCAAGGTGATTTACATTTTAGATTGATTTTAGGTAATAATAAGGTATTGTTTCTATCTGTGTTAAGAATACGATTTCAGTTCTGGTTGATTTAGCGACACCTGTGGTTACTGGTGGAAACGCTAAGAGTATCTGAATAGCACAAGTTCTAAAGTTGCGTTCAAAACGACTCATTAATTGATCACTTGGGGACGGAAAAGAAAAAGTTTTAGAACATTTTTTTTGTTTCTTTTTTTGTTTGTACTTGAAATATGATTCCTCCTAAAAAAAATAAATAAAAAAAAATTCTGCTTTTCCAGATTGTCAACGTCATTATTTGACCATTCGACATCTTTTGAATTTCGTGCAGAGCGAGCATGCATCAATTTCTGTGAATCCCTTGTGCGTGTGCATGCTATTTCAATCCAGCGCGGGAAAGGCGGATTCTGCCATTGACGGTGCAAACCACGGTGCTAACCATTTATTCTATTTTAGCCATTTAATGGCTAAAATAGAATAAATACCAGCCATAAAAGACATCAATAGTATATCTTAAACTGTTGCATTACACACTGCCTCTCTGGCAGTGGCAGACTTCAAGCCTTTGTGTAAAGCAGCCTCCGCTTTCAGCACCCCACGTCAATGGACAGCGACAAATAAGTAATTATGGATCATATTGCATTCCTTCCCAAAGGGCCGCCATGCGTGGCTGGTTGAGGCAGAGACAGGTGGTTCAAGTTAGGCATTGACCTGGAGTATTTAGTGTCGGGATAGCGCATCGGTCACAGGACCTGAACAAATCGGGTCACTGCTACCTCGGCGAGCATGGACGCCTGGCCAATCCCAGCGCTTGAATGTGATGCAGGGCGGGTCACGCCCTCCTAATCTGTAAACAGAATATGATCTCATCAATATGAGATAGTTCCATGGCTGTACTGAATAGCTTCACTTCGACACGCTGACATTTGAATTCTAAATCAACATTTGTATTCATGTTTTGTTTGAAGCCGGTATTTCTGCACAGTTGCAGGTAAAGGTCAGGCTACACTAATATTACTGCTAACATTTCCGACAACTTCAGAAAGTTGTAAATACCAAAAATTAAAATATATCGAAAAAAAGATACATACAATAAATTCCTAAATATGTTCACATGTTTTTATCTTATAAAATAATATATTTATAGCCTTTCAAAAACAACATTTTCAATGCAGGATCAGACATTTAAGGAGCATTGCATTAGCTGCAGGTGCACCTGACTTTAAAGGGCTTCTGAATGGGACATGCCACTCAGACACGTGATTGGTTTGATTCATGTTGGCCCCAAAACACACCTGTGATTGATGAAGAGACTAAACACAAGCCCTTTATCTCCTGCTTCCTTACTTTGCGGTCCCTTAGCTAGCAAAATGCTCTTTAGACGTTGAAAAAGGGCAAAACCTTCAACATCATGTCGAGTGGATTACAGATTTTTTTTTTTTTAATGCACTCAAAGCTTGAACTACTAAATGTAATTCATGAACTGAGAAGATTATTTAGGACATTGTGGGTAACGGTCCCTTCTCTCATCTGTTTGGAGACATAGTTTGCTCAGTAACTCACCACGGGCTTAATTAGAGGAAGAACGATTGCCGGAGTATTTTACTTAAAAACAATTCGGTTCCTTTCACTTAAATTTCCCCGAAGTCTTGAGTTTTCACGAGAGGATTGCCTCTTATTTCACCCGCAGACACTTGCAGTGTTGCACAATATGCCATTATTCTCTTGTTAAGTGCATTAAGGGATTTCTGGTGTGACACGGTGTTGTAATTTATCTTTTTGTTCCCTTTAAAGCGCCTCGTCTGTTTCACACTTCATACAGTACAGGTGAAGCCTTTGTTCATCTCACAGAACGCCTTTTTACTACTCCCAGATATATGGCATGATCATAGCAGCATGGGCTTTAAATGTCGGTGTAGAACACAGCGTTTAATACAAAAAAAACAGAAATGCAATGAAGAGAGCAATATATCCCGGCATAGGAAAAAGTACGCGTCTCTTCCTGAATTATAAATAGTGTTCGGCTGCATTGCATTGTGGTCCATTGAGTCCAATTTCCAATAGAAAAGGAGAAATCCACATACTAACCTAAGCCAAACACCAATGGCTTGTTGAGCCACAAAAGCTTGAAGTGAACGAATTAGGCAATTTGTTGCTGATGGCTCTCTGAAAAGAAAGAATACTATTTCTGTGAGCAACTAAGTGGTTGTAATGGTTCCGGTCATTTATCAGTTTTAATGGGACATTACAGGAGAGGGAACTAGCAGAGTGCACTCAGCATTCCCACATGGACAGGACCTTGATCACTGGGCTTTGCCACATTCAGATAATATTTTTTCATGTCTCTCAAATCAACATCTCTTCATGTGTTATTTACTCTCTTTCCATCCCCCAAAAAGTTGCTTAGAATTGTGGTTGTCTCAAAATTATTTTTGAAAACGGGGACGATCACCGTTGAAGACTATTGTGCAGTTTTCTATTATTTCTACAGTCTTCTGTAGGCTCATGAGGGCGCTGCACTAAAACCAGTACATGAGAATATGAGTTGGTTTGTCTTAAAGATGTGACTGAGCAGAGGACGTCATCAGGATCCTTGTCTTTAGATCGAAAACATGTGTTCGATACCCAAACTCTTCAAATCATTTTCCAGTGAGTTGAAATAAAATATAGTAATAACACAGTATCCATAGTAACCGTCGCATAAAAAAATAAAAAAATCTGAATACTATTTGGGTACAGACCATCATATCTCACAGGTGCTTTTTCTATTCCTCAGTCAGTTCCTCATGACTTCATGCCACTCTTGTCAGTGTTTTTATATAAAATTTTAAATACCAACGTATTGGTTACATGCAGGACACCAGTCAAAAGCTCCCAATTATTCCATTTTCAATAGATATAATAGAATAGACAGATAAAATGTTTGCTGTGTGTCCAAATTAACACACTATCACACACAGACACACATTTCCTTGTGTGCTCTGTCTGTTTTCCTTTTTTTTACACAAATATGCAAATGAACTGTAACTTTCCCTAAAATAATCATCAGTTTTTATTTTTTTTTCTTCAGACGACATTAATTACATAACTAACTAGAGACCGTATTGCGATGTGATCACACCATCCGCAACACCAAATCTGTCCAGAGACTCAGAAGTGCAAAAACAATACACTGCCGTGATGTTTTGAGAAGAAATAGGTTCATTCATGGGATCCCCAGGGACCCCAGTCCGGGTGCTCCTTGTATGTTAAACAGATTGGTAGGATGCGGTGTTAAGGCACGCCTCCAGCAACAGAAGAGACTAAAATGGGATAAAAGTCCGTCGCCCAACTTTCCAAAACGCTTACGTGAAGGACAAAGGAAGAATCAAGGTTGCATGAGGAAAAGGCCCATTCATAATTCCACTGCAGCCTTCTTCTTGCCTTAGATCACTCGTACAGTGCTCTGACTTGGGCCCAAGAAAAATTTTAAAAAAAAAGGGTAGAATCCATTGCTTAGACAGAGCAGCTGCCACTATTTACTCTGCAGCTCTGTGTTCCGTTGATAGAAAATAGATGAGGTGCTAATTGATGCATGCCACCAGTAGTCCTCCATCCTGTGTGAGACAGGGGCTTTGCTACAGAGGCCCCTTTGTCCTCAGCTCCTCTGTATTGATTTCCTGGCATATGCTTTGGATTTTTCTGAATAGTACAATTTGTAAGAGTCACAGTGCTGGGACAGCTCAGCCGCTGAGCGTAGACGTCTGCAGGAAACCGCGTGGCTTCACTTCGTCAAAAATAAATAAATAAAAAAAGGAGCTCGAGCTAAATGGTTTTCTGTGCTACTTTCTCAACTGGATGGTCTTTAAACTAGCTCCCCCAGGAGATTTGCTTTTTTTAGGCTGCCGGTCGTTTTTTTTTGATGCCTGCATGAGGGAAACACTGTTTAAACATATAATAGAAGCTCTATCCAAACCACACTTCCTCCGAGCAGAGATAGTACCACCAACTCAAAGTCATTGTGCAGTGGGAGGATTTTTTTCTTTCTTTTTTTTCTTCCCCTCTCGCTTAGTCACAAGGCTTTTCAAGTGGATATCAGACTTGTGCATAATGTTGTGGAATATTCATGGGTGCATGCGAATGCGCGTTAGCCGGGGACTTCAGTGCATTTAAGCACATCTTAATGGTCCAGACCCGCTTCGTTCCCAAAAGGGTTCAGTCTCCGGTTGTGTTTGCGGGCAGCCAATTATGCAGCAGGTGTAAAAGGTATAAGTAATATCCTGTGAAAGTATCCAGTGAGCACACACACACATACACACACACACACACACACACACACACACACACACTCACAGACTCATTTGATGCGGTTGCATTCATTCTGTGGATCGGCATTCTGGTCGTAAACAAATCACAGGAGACGAGCTTCTCAGTCTCAGTGAGCCTCAGGCTTCTGTCACATTTGTAGTTAGAGATCCACAAACACTATATTGCAGTCGGTGCTTTTATTGCGCCAACACTTTCACCTGAAGAACAGACACATTAGGGGATCTAAGTAATTACTGATCTTTACCGCTGACCAGAACACACTGCTGGTCCAACTGAAGCATGCTGATCTGACGAGAAATTTGTTTCTGTTTGAAGTAGTGCTCAAACAATGCCATTAATGGATTAGTCGATTTAAACTCATTTATCGAGCAAACCTGTGAACTGGTTCCAACTTATCAGATGCCAGGCTTTGGTGCGTTCTTTTACAGTAACTCTTGGTCAGCAGCCCTAAATGTCAAACTTTGACGCTCTAGCGTCAGTTTTGGACATGTCAGGGACGGCGTGTCACTTTCCACTAGTCAGGTTCAAGGAGTCTTTCCAAATAAACCCGTTTCCTCTCGTTGGGTGTATACAGTCTTCTTTCAAAATAAACTTCCAATGTAGCTTCAAGCAACAATACGATTTGGTTGGGTTTCGGAAAAGATTGTGGTTTGGGTTCAAATAAATACGTTATGTTACGTTTGTACATTACCGCCATTAGTAGAGTAGGGAAGTAAAAAAAATGTGAGGTAAAATACATCAACGTTGACTTGGTCTCACACAGGACACAAACTCTTTTTGACAATTTAAGTGGCTTAATGATATAATAGATCTATAATAGATAGAATCTAAAAACGGCAGACTGCATGGACTAAAGGTGCTGATCCTGAAAGTGGGTTCATGCAGAGAGAAAGAGGCTAAATGCAATGAATCGTCAAATATGGCGATAGGCGCACTGACACTATTTCCTGGAAAGTATTCATGAATTTGCACTGGTTTCTACGCTCAAAAAGTGAACCCTGCTTCCTTTCTCACTCCTGCACACATAGCAAATCTCTGCAGGAAATGGGCATCATCGTTAGTTTCGGGAAAGTTACATAAAATGAAACTCCGACGTCAAAAAGCTGTGGGGAGAAGGGTTTACCGTGGAAGCATTCAGCCAACTCCAAAGGAACTGAAACAAAACGTAACCAAACCGGTGTTATGGTCATTTCTGAGTGATTTGAGGAAAAATTTATATTTTTTGAGTTATTGCTCCAAATAAACAGTTGCATGAATAGAGTTGTAAGGGAGGAGCTATTCCAGTTGCCCCTGGTCTGCGAAGTAAAAGTCCCATTCATTTTCAAAGTACAAAATGTTACTTCTACTTTAAAAAATGTTTTCATCAACTATAGATCGCATTTTGTTTACAACTGCGGTGACGAGGCGTTTGAATTCACTCCCGCTCCGACAGGCTTCGTCCCAATAGCATCGGCTAACGTAAATCTACAGAATGGCAATATAATCTGGCAGGGTTTCGTGTTTCTACGTTCAGTAACGACGAGGATATTGCATCAAGAAAAAAAGTGTAATGGAAGCTCTACAAGAATATGATTCAAAAATGTGTTTAATTCTGACAGACATCATGCAGCGGCCCTTTGTGCAAACGTGGCAAACAGAACCGTCTCGAGGTAATCTCAGAAGTAATCACCTTGCGAAATACTTAAATTGCTAAAAAACTGATTTGGCTTTTGTTTACTGTTTAGGGAGGGAAGCCTTTAAGCTCGTTGGAGTGAAATGTGTTTTGTGTGGAGCCATGGAAAGGATTAACCTGTTTGCGGGGGCCCTCGGGGGCAACAAAATGTTTTGTTCAAACCCTCCGTCGCCATCAAGTACAAAAGCCAGCCAACACCTGATGCACTACTTAACGGTCTGTACTTTTCTGTGCCTCAACAAAGAAGTACAAGAAGCACAAGATTAGCTAGGACCCTAGGTTGTTTGGGAGTAGAGTTAGTTGAGTCGTATTTTTTTGGGGGGGGAGTGCCACTGACGGAAGTGACCCCCTTTTACCTGTAGCCGACAGACAGCATGCGAGCCCACCTGATGCTCACGCTGTCCATTGACAGCTCCCACTGCGTGTCCGTCATGCTAACGTTTGTCCGTGCTGAGCGCGGCGCCAGACTCTTGTCAGACACAAAAGGGGGTCCGACTCTTTCCCCCTCACTCCAGTGTCACCTTGGCCGTCACGGCCCGACTTGGAGCCCGGAGTGAATTCTCCCGGAGCGACGGTGGCGATTGCTAATCCGTCAGAATGATTTGGTGACAGGCGAAAGTGCTAATCCCCCCCGTGTTATTCAGTGCCAGTGCAGAGCACCTAATCCTTTGCTGAGGGTCGGATGTAAAAAGATGACGGCGACTAAAAGGGGGCTCTCTAGGAAAAAACGGACGTTTCCCGCCTCCAGTACACACTGGTATTAACACTGCCAATATTTACTGCCGCTATGTGTATTTTGTAGTGAATGGGTTTTGATTCGAAGCCAAAAGCGTATTCGTGTGGTGATTGGCAGCAGAACGAAGAGACATTTTGTTCCTCAGGCGAATACAAAATCATTCAAAAACCTTCAGGGGAAGTTTCTTCAACCTGTTTTTTGGGGGTAACAATTTGTTGTATTGTCAGTGGAGAAACTGACTCATTTTTGGAATATATCAGGTTTGAGAGAGCGTTAAGAATTTCCTTTCACAAAATGGTATTTAAAACTTTGGTTACTGAAACAAACCGATGTGGATGCGAAGTGATGCTGCAGCTTATTTCTCTCCCCCCCCCCTGAAGCTGAAGCAAGAAAACTGATCTGAAGCCAGGGAGAACATGTTGCGGCTTTGGCACGAAACGTCCACACGAGTTCAAACATCTGTCTGGAAAGAAGAAAAAAAAAAAACGAGCCGCTCCACAGTACCACCCAGCATTCAGGCTTCCGTCAGATTCTTGTTGTTAATGATTGGGAACAGGCAAAATTACTTCCTAGAATATGTGCAGCTGAATACGGAGAAAATAGCAGGTCCCACACTGACATAGTTTGTAAGTGGAGGAGACTTTCCAGGGAATGAGAGGAGTGCAAGTTCTAAGAGAAAGAAATTTGTAATGAGAGCATATTACGAATGCAAATCCCTTGGTATCTAATAGGAAGTGAGTGACTTTTAAAGCTAGTATTAATTACACGAGCTGTCAGGAGCATCTTGCTTTAGCTTCCGATACCTAATGTCTACCAGCTGAAGTGATTTATTTTTCGAGAGGAAATGAAGGAAATGCATGCAGTGACCCAGAGGTGGTGTGCAGAAAATAGACGTCCCCAAGCACTGAATTTGAAAACTTTTATTCAAACTGCACGAGTTAATCCCTTAATTATTAGCACTCTGATGCGAATGGAGTATTGTTAACTGTGGGCCCCTCTCATTCACAGAGATGAATCATCTTCTCTCCGACTGAATGAGAGGCCTGAAGCTGGGGAGGGAGCGAGCCGGAAGGGATTTGACAAACAAAAGGAAGAATAACATAGAATAATAAAGAAAGAACATCTTTTGATTGTAGAGCATGCATGTAAAAAACAGACACAGTTAAGGGAACGGTGAGGAGATCAATGCCACTCATGATTAAATAATTATCCAATTTTTTTTTCTTTTAAATTGAGGTTTTTAATAAACCTTTTGATGCATCATGGAAATCAAATTTGTGTATATATATGTATATATACATATATATATATATATATGATTTTTTTTTTATTGTGTCATATATTTTTCATTTAAGCCAATCTCAATTGTTTGTTTAAGTAAAAAATATATATATTTATTTTATTTATGTGTTTAGTTAATAATCATTTTTACCAATATTTTACATAAATAAGACATGTGTGTGTGTATACTATATTCATATTACATTCCTATTATACATGCATGCAGAAACACATATGTATATTATATACATAGAGCAAGGTATTCACGTTGTACTGCCATGATGGGTTGAACCCGATTCTTTTGATATATGCCATCTGTAGAAGGCTATTGCATCACATCTGCTTATCTCTGCCAGTAATTGAATCCAGCTGTTTGTATTAACTCTTATCAAAGCATCAGTTCTCATGAACACAACACAGACACGCGACGCAGGAAGCCATCGTTGTTTTCTCTATTCAAAGTAAATACAAATGCCTTATTTATGAGGTTCCTGGCTCTTTTCAAATGAAAGCACTTTCCATTGTTCCCATTTCCTCCGAGATCCAGAGAAGCGTCTGTTGAATGTTAAAATCGAGGATGGGCTTTAATCAATACTTGCGATCGATGTGGTCAACATATAATTGCAACAGGCCCCAACTCGGACAGTACAAATGCCTCCCCTGAGTTTTGTGGCACACACGTTGACAACAAGAGACCGCCTAACACCAGCGGGCTCCTTTTCCCTTTTCCTTTTTTCTTTCTTTTTGAATGAATGCGAGTTAACACTTGACCTTTTCAAGTGGCGACGCCTCTTTGCCGTCGTGGTTTGGCGTCATCTGGAATCGAAGGAGACTAGAGTCCTGAAATGTATAGCGGCGGGAGCTCTCCTTCACCGGGACGTTTCATTGTGTGCAGATTTTCTCTCCGTTAGGTAAAAAAAACCTCGTATGTGTGCTATTTTTGGGGTGTTTAATAAGTTTGTTAGGATTTCACACGAGCTTAAAAGGAAGATAATCCTCCACCCCTGCCCCAGCTGCAGCGAGCCTCGGAATGGCGGAACTTGGAACTGAACGATAAAGCACTTTTCAAAAATGCATTACACTGAACTTGTTTGCCGAAGATAACTTTATTAGAATGGTTGCAGGGATTGTAAAAAAAAAACCAGCTGTAATATGCTAAGACTTATTTTGGTGAATGGGGAAGAGGCCTGTGAATCCGTGTTGGTACACATATACCATGAAAAATGGATGAGCTCTACCTTCCGAGACTAAAATTAGACAGGAACCTAATATGCTGAGTGTCCTTCAAGTAACACTGTGATTTATAAGCAACAACAAGAGGCTCAGGGTGAGAGAAAAAAAAAGTCTACCGTTCCACAAAAAACGAGACAGGTAGAGAAACGTAATGCCAGTCGACACAGCGTGCAAAACCAGATTATCCCTTTAGGAGGAAACCTAAGCAGCCATTGAAATAAAGCAATGGCGTCTTTGCAAGCAATCACATCGCACAATATGATTACTGCGTGACTGTCCTTCAGTGACTACGCTGCTGCAGAATATAAAGGATAAACGTACAATGTAGTATGAATATTGATATACAATTTCCTGTACTGTCAGCCTCAGATTTGAGCGCGTGCATGTTGGTGTTTTGTTGGGGAATACATTTCAAGAGGAAACCTTTGGCAGGCGGCTAATAGATGAGCAGCTTAAATAGTTCATTAATTAAAGGAGAAGGACCTTAATAGGCTTCTTTTTTTTTTTTTTTTTGGTCCTTTGGCTTCTGGAAGAAGCATCTGTAGAGAACACCAGTAATTAATTGCTGACTAGCATTTAAAAGTGCAGTCTTAATGGCTTATTCATTTATCAATTAAAGCTTTTTTATTTATTACTGTAAATGAGTGACTCAAAAACTACCCTGAAATGTATTTGGTGTCCAGCTTTAAGAGAGAGCAGCTCGTCTTCACGAATATCGACTGAACTTTTCCAGACCATGAAGATAACACATTGGAATTCTCACTTTAGGTGGTGCTAAGAGATAATTGCGAGTTAATTCATACACTCGCCGCATGCTTTCTGCTCTCCCAAAGGCCGCATCAGCGATGGATTTAAAACACATTTCACTGTTGAAGACTTCGCGAATGTCCGGCGTGAGCGTAAAATGCCAAGACATTAATCTTAATTGATTTTTTGTGGACCACCTGGGCGATTTGCGTCATTACCATGGATTTTTGCAGTCGTGATTGCATCTACCTGAAAGTCCGATAATCGCTCTCCTTTTAGCTCAGCTTTGATCTCCACCAGGTCCTGAGGGAAATACCCGTCTCCTTGGCTGTGGAACACTTCAGTGTGTTCACCAGCTTGTTGCTAACGTCTTACGTTCGGTGCGGAGCGAGAGCCTGATGGTAATTCAAGTGACACCTGTACTTTTACACACAGTTGTTTGGCTTGTTGTTAATCTGACAGCATTGGATTCAGACCATGTTGAAATGTCATAAGTCCTGAGCTGGCGAGGTTGCCGTGGCAGCCATCATGTTTTCGAACGTGTTAGACTTATATGTCAAACTTATTTTAAAGCCCAACCGCAATGTTTTTCCTAAACCTAACTAAGAGGTTTTGTTGCCTCAACATAACAGCTAAAGTGTGTTATAATGAAATGTATAAATGTAAAATGTTTGTGCTATTTATACACCTTCCTCCTGAGATTGGGTTGATGTAACAGGAAGCATGTCTGAAAGGGGCTTAGCTTTGAATTTAAAAGTGAGACTGTTTGTGCTCTTTCTTTCACCTCTGGGGGCTGTAGTTTAGCAGCACTACCCCCCCCCCCCCCTTCCTGTCTGTCAGTATGAGCAAACACCGACTAAGTATTAACTGGACTTTTCTAAATCCAGAGACTGCAGGGTAAAGAAACCTCCCTTGTGAGCCTGCGGCACAGCAGACGTACAACAAGCCACACGGCGGGAGACAAGATGCGCGGTTGACGGCTCAACAAGGCAACGGCTTCGGAGGAAACGCGGCCAGCAGTGCGGAAAGGAGCCGCTTAATTGGCAGAGTTTGAATGCACAAAGCACTAATTAGCCGCGAGGAGCACGGTTCAGCATCCGATTCCCAACAGCGTTCCGAAAACCGCGCTGACATTTTGCACTCTGCAGGGTGGTCAGTGGGTGTGCAGACTCCCCAGAATAGAAAATGCACAAGGCTTGTTAGCATTTGTTGTGAATGCATAGCGAATTATCATTAATCTGAGCTCTGGCGATGTTAAAAGTATTGGGGATTGTTTTTTTGCACAATCCACATTTGTGTCAAAGCTTCAAAGTCTGCTCCTCTGCATCCTCTGTGTAATAACACGGACGAAAGAGCAATCAGCGGCGAGTTCCTGAGTCCCGACAACTTGATGAATAGAACGCGCATCCCTCATGTTGTCTTTCTTAATTCAGTGTATCACAACAAGCTCCCCCTCTGAATCAGAGTCAAATTGCATGTAAAACACAGTTAGCGGGACGTAAACACAATTTGCACGTTTGTTTGTGCGTCCACGCGCAGAAGCTTTAAAAAAAGAAAGGAACGATCGGTTTAGCGACGCGTCGCTTCAGGTCAATCATGCGGAGTATGTCGTGTTATGTGCTCACACTGCGGCAATAATCGCCTACATGTGAACTCTCTCATGTGAAATAATTCCATTATTCATGCCCGCTATTATATCTGGAAATGAGCAAAGCATGCCCGTGTTTTATATTTCAAGGGGAAAACAGCAGGATGAATGCATACTGTGCACGGTTTACGACTCCAATGATCCAAAGTGACAAATGAAAAATTTAAAAATAAATATATGCTTCTTTTTTTCTTCTTTTTTTTAGGAATAAAAGTGTGCATTAGACTTCTTTGCAGAGGTTGTATTGGGTAAGATTAATGTTGAGGAAAACAACAATGGCTTCTTTCCGAGGAGTTGGGCGCTAAAATAAGTGAATTCAAAGCCTCATGTTTGTGAGGCGGTGCGAAGAGGAGGAGAGAGGATTTATAGTGGAGATTATTATGCACAGTCACTGCTAAAGCCACCCATGCCTATGATGCTGTCTGCCTAACCACACACACACACACATATTGGGGTAACTGTGCTAATAGCATTAGCTTAAAGTCGCAGCACTGCGGACGACACATCTCACAAAGATGCGACACAAAGCATCGATTCCATGGACAACCTGAGGGCGGGCGCACATCCTGTCAATACGGGTCATTATTAATTCATAAATCATTTTGAAGCGATCGATGCTGGAATTTGGAGTAGTTTTAAAAACTAATTGGCACAGTCCAATTAAGTTCTTCTCAGTGCATCTTCGTCTTCCTGTAAGAAGACGTAGATCTGGAAAGTGGTGCGTTAATGAACGGGGCTGTAATGGTGCTCGTCGCGTCGGATTAAAATCAACATGAGCGTTGCTTTGAATGTTAGCGTAGATCTCCAAGAAGAGCAGGAATCGCTTTCTCGAGCTTTACTCGGTTAAATTCACATTAGAAATCCCAGTCAACTCAAGCAAACAAGGGTTTTATGTAATCTCGTAAGCGTGGCTTTCCTCGTTTCTTCATGTATTTCTGCTTTATCTCTCTTTATTCTTCCCTCTTCTCTCTCGCTCTCTCTCTCTCTCTCTCTCTCGCTCTCACAGTGACTCATGCATCACCCTACAGCTGCTTTTTCGGCTGTCAGATTTTCTACAGTTTCACTGACTCTAATCCAATTCAGAAGCAAATCCCAAAACGCCCAACCCTGTAGGCTGCCCTTCTCAATGACCCCCCTCTCCATTACCATTTACCCAGAATTCCATGGGATCTTTTGTGTTTTCCCGTCTTGCCCGCGACACGGTTGGCTCCAAGTGTTTCCAAAAGATATGGCATGGGCTCCAAGGGAGTCAAGAAATCGCCACGACAGTACTGTATGTGTGCCACCTAGGTCAGCCTGGATCAGCCTATTATAGGCATAGCTGTATGTAGGCCACTTGGAGTGGTGAGTCACATCCCAATTTTGTGCTATAGATAACTTCCAAGTCTGTAAAATTATATTTTAACTTCCTTTATTAATTGTAATTGTGTTATCACCTTATAAAGTCAAGTTAGCAAACAGCTTATCTACTCATCCAGCAGACGTGGAGCAACACTGGAGAATATTGGACATAAAGTCCAATATTCACTCTTTATCTAGCTCTGATTTGGTCTCTAATGGGGGAAATATCATCACTACGTTCTCCGCTATAGTTTGAGGACTGCCTATTGTTCGGAAGGCCTCTCATTCAAACACCCCAATAGTCCAAAGAATGTCCCATTAGACCCAAAGCCCGATTATTATTCCAAAAACAACCGCCATCAAGAATCGTCTTAATAAGGCAAGGAACGCTTTCAAAGTACTAAATAACATATGGAGGATACAGCAGTACACCATCAAGACTAAACTCAAACTGTATCAGAGCTGTGTTTTATCCACGCTATTGTTTGGTTCTGAATGCTGGAGAATGACACAAGAAGACCTCAACAGACTATCAACCTTCCACACCAAGAGTTTAAGACGAATACTGCACATTTTCTGGCCAAACACCATTTCAAATAAAGAACTATATGACAAATGCCAACAAGAATGCATGGAGACCATCCTAATAAGAAGACGATGGAGATGGATAGGACACGTGTTGAGAAAAGACCCTGCTGATATTACAAGAACAGCCTTACATTGGACACCAGAAGGGAAAAGAAAAAAGAGGCCGACCAAGAAACACATGGAGAAGAACTGTGGAGAAAGAGATGCAGAGCCGAAACCTCATGGCGCACCATCCAGAGACTCGCCCAGGACAGACGGGAGTAGAAGACTTTTGTTGCTGCCCTACATGCCAGGAGGCATAAAGGGCAATGAAGGACCGCCCATTCTTATGAAGCTACACACTCTCCCTGCAACAAACGGCTAGTTATCATGCAGAATTATGTTATTGGACCGTCCCAATTTTTGTTTCTGCCCGGCTAAGGCATGATGCACCATTCTGCTCTTATTACTTGTTGCTTTTGTTGGTTGGGTTGGTCTAGCTTTAGGCATTAGGAGTGAGATTGGTTCGGTTTAAGGTAAGAATATCAGGGTAAGCCAACCAGAGACAGAGAGGGGCGGGAGGTGCCTCTGTTCGTTACATGAAAAGTGTATATTTTAGGAGCAATGGGCCTTCAGAAACCATGTCCGTTTGTTTTCGGGATAACAATGGGTTTATCAAAAATGAAAACAGTCTTTGGACGTAAGAACCTAAGCAATGAGATGAGAGATAAAAATGCTCCTTAGCACTGAGGGGAACTGCAGAGTTATATGATAATTACCACTATGAGCACGACGTGACACATTTTCTTCAATGCTAGTATAAAAACTATCGGTGCGGCTCTAAAAGGTCAGTGTAATTATCTGCTAATGTGCCACTAGATGTGATGCTGTGGTTTAATGACGGCAAAGCAATGAGATCACAAAGCACAACTTTGTAATCCTTCGAAATGTTACTTTTAATTGTTCCGTGTAGTGTTTCTTCAATGCGTGACCACGTTTCCAATGTGCCCGGCAGCTTTCTGTTCTTTCTCCTTACTCCGTGTTGGAAGACATTTTTATTCCCATCTGGCTTTCACTCCTTCCACCAACTGTCATTGTCGGAAAAGCCTGAAAAAAAGCTTAATTTCTACAGTATTTAGCTGTAAAAATAGAGGCCTCGTTAAAACAACCTACTAAATCTCCAACAGTTGCCACAAAACACAAAAGAAAATATCAGCTGCAGAAGCTACCATTTCTTTCAGCACTTGTTTCTTTTAATCTTAGCCGTGTTTGAAAGATATTTAATTTGATTTGCTTTGAAACCACATTCTGCCACATAGACTTGTAGGATCACATACTATTATGTCGTATTAAATTCTGTCAACCTGTAGCTACTGTCCATTCCGTCACTCTGTGGTGGGAGAAGCATGTCTTAAAGGCAAAACAACTGAAAACAAAAAGCTGTTGTATGCCAGATATGGATTACGGACATGAAACAGACTGCTGGTCTTCAGCAGGATCAAAGCTTTCAAGGTAATGCACTTGAACAAGTGCTGAAATAGCATTTGTGTCTTAAGTCTTTATTTTATCAGTTTCTGCACTGTGAAACCTTGAGATGAACTGTAAATAAGTCTGTTTTTGAGTATTACGTTTTTTGAATGCATAAAAATCGTGCTAAATACATTTACAGTTATTCGAGTAATTCCTGTTTTTCCAGTGGCCTATCATGGATCCTGAACTGTCTTTCTTCTGAGGTTTAACTTCATAAATAGGACACAACAATAGTCATTTTTATCATGATTTTTCTTTCCGATATGAGCTTAAATAACTTACAAGGCCGTAGTGTTTTTCAGCACTGCGTGCTGCATGACACGCAGCTCTCCGACAAGATCACCAGAGCAGTTCCCCACCGCAGCAGCAGACAACTGGACTGTAATTATTAAACAGAGAGGCAGAGAGGAACAGGGGCTGACGGGCAAAGGCAGACAGATAAATACACAAAGACAGAAGTGGGCTTGTGGACGGATAATAAGGTAGACAGACAGAGATAGTTACCAGAGCACCAGATGGATGGGCAACAAGACAGGTCGACAAATAGCAAGGCGGCCAGAATGACAGATTGGAAACACCTTAAACTGGGCTCTGCTAGAGCAATGAAACTGAACTTACAGGGATGTATTCAATTTGTATGTTCTCTCAACGCAAGGACCAAAGGAATTTAAATGTTTTTTAAAACGTCGCCCGCCTATATCTATTTCTTCCTCTTTTTTATTTTCGTTAATGTGATTGGCAGACAACATAGAGCGGATGGGAGTAAGGGTTTGTAGTTGCTGTGGCAACGGCCTGCTCTTTGTTAAAGGCTACATTCCTGGCATCTGATGTTTCTGCGCTGCGATCGATAGAAAACCCAGCCTGCAGGAGGGACTGATGAACGGACTCGGGCTTTTGCCAGACCAGACAGGACCGGCAAGAGATAGAGAGAGAGAGAGAGAGAGAGAGAGAGAGAGAGAGCGAAAGAGAGAGCGAGAGAGAGAGAGAGAGAGAGAGGAGTAAGGTGGAAGATGTGCAAACAGGAGGACGGAGAGATAAAACAGCGATAGGTAGAAAGAGGGGAGATATGGAGATGCGAGCGGTGCAGCTGTTGAGCCGAGTGGAGGGGTGAGTGCTGTGGGGAAGAGGAGGGTGTGTGTGTGTGTGTGTGTGTGTGTGTGTGTGTGTGTGCTCTCCGACTCCTTCTGCCTCATCTCGGCTATTTTCTGAATGTCACTCACTTCACTATCAAAGTGTGTGTCTGTCTGTGCACTCATCATCTACTTGCCTTTTTGCTGGGGAGATCTGCGAGCAGTCTGAGCGCCTTTTCTCTTTTTTTCTTTTTAAAGACACCCTTTCATATTTCTAGCATGTTTTCTTTCGCCTTTGCGACGTGCGCTCCAAATTTTTCCAAGCGCTCACAGATGTGCCTGACGTTTTGCACACCTAATTGGCAAAGATGGCCATGAGCGGAATGCGGATACGACCGGTAATGAGGCAATTATGGTCAGCCTCACTGTCTACACAGCCATCTGCCAATTCAACAACCTGTGGCTGCTGGAAGGTGTTTTTTTTTTCTTCTGTCAAGGGCTGTGTCTTTCCAAGCCGTGAGGAGGCATGGCTCTCGGAGAACATAGTGTTTAACAGTTGAACTGTGCATCCTTCCCCTCGTTACCCTGCCGTTATCCTGTAGAAGCCCGGGGCCACGTTTCACAGAGGAAATGAACAAAATGTAAAAGAAATGACAGAAGAAAAAAAAAAAGAAAATAAATGCACAAATCAAAGCCACTTCAAACTTCGCAGATTTTATTTTGTGAATTGGTTTTCAGATGTAACGTGCAGTTATCCTGCTTTGCAAAGCAGAAAGTGCTGCCGTACCAATATGCTTCCACGAGCTGAGGCTGTGTGTGCTACAGAGACGAGCGACTGCAGTGGTGTTACCCTGCCTCGCTGTTTAGACTGAGGTTTAGCCTGCGAGTGATGCGCACACATTTGAACGTCATGCGGCTCTATCGCGATATACCACTTTACTGATTGCTTTGGGGAAAAAAAAGGGCCGGGTCATTTCAGGAATAACTAACGCAGCAGAAATACAACAAAATACAGAAGACAAAGAAGCAGCCAGTCAACGAAATCTGAGCAATGGAGCGATGACGCAAATGTAAACTGTTGTGGGGATTATGATAATGTCTGCAGCTGTTATCTTGTGCCCATTGCTTGCTTCTTTCTTTTTTTAATTGATCATTTTTAAGCGATAAATATAGAAACGTAAAATGAAACAATGAGCCTGTAACTCTGTGGATTCACTTGTAGGAGCCAACATAAGCTTCCCATCTCATTTCCTGTTCAGTTTGTCTTTTAGTTTGAACTCCACCCCACCCCCTCAGACACACACACACACACACACACACACACATGTACACACCATTATCGTTGTTGCGAGCTCCACAGTCGCACATATGCAGCAAACACCGAACCCACATGGGCATTTAGCCTCGCTGCACTCTAACGAGGGGTCTTTTCTCGCCATCGGCCCGAAACATTTTCCATCCTCACGAAACAGCCACCAGTTAGCCTGCAACCTTTTGTGCTAACACAGTTGATGAACGTTCACATTTTTCCGCAGCTGATATTTCTCTTGCTGTGCCCTGCTGCGAGTTTAATTCCATTTTATCCACCTTGCCAGGAAAAGAGACAGTTCATTAAGGGAGAAAAGGCTTGGCAGTTTAAAGAGACATAAAGTGTAAAAGGTTGAAAATGTAAAAAGGCGGCGAGAGTAGGTGAAGACAGACTGAGCCGAGCCGAGTGTGGAGTATTCTAACACATTTTTTGTTCGTGTACTGTGTCTTGCAGGGCTTGTTCGTGATGGTGCTCTGTATGGACAAGAAGCTGTGCCATGACAGAGGGCAACGTGGGTAAAAGAGACATGCGACACCCAGCCCTGAACCACTGCCACCTCTTCCTGGGCGGGGCCTTGCTGCTTCTCCTGGCCAGCCCGACCCTGAGCTGCCCCGCCCGCTGCGAGTGCTCCGCTCAAAGCAAGTCGGTCAGCTGCCACCGCAAGCGCCTGCCCAGCATCCCTGAAGGCATCCCCATTGAGACGCGCGTCCTGGACCTCAGCAAGAACAAGCTACGTATCATCACGCCGGACAACTTCTCCTCATTCCAGCAGCTGGAGGACCTGGACCTCAGCGACAACCTCATCAGCGTGGTGGAGCCCGGCTCATTCCGCTCTCAGCTCTCTCTCCGCTCGCTCAACTTTCGCAGCAACTTGCTTCAGCTGGTTCCCGCCGGCGTGCTGTCGGGCCTGACCAACCTCACCCGCCTCGACCTCGGCCACAACCGACTGGTGGTTCTCCTGGATCATGCCTTCCAAGATCTGCGCAGGTTGACGTCCCTTGAGGTGGGCGACAACGAACTGGTTTTCATCTCTCAGCGGGCCTTCACGGGATTACTTGGACTCCAAAGTCTGACCCTGGAACGTTCCAATCTGACCGTGGTTCCTACCGATGCTCTGGCACACCTGCATAGCCTGGTCGAACTGCGCATGCGCTACTTGAGCATTAGTTTTCTAAAGCCTTTCTCCTTCAAGAGGTTATCGCGTCTCCGCCGACTAGAGATCGATTACTGGCCCTGGCTGGACACACTGCCTCCCCTCTCACTGCACGGCCTCAACCTCACAACGTTGTTCATAACCAACACCAACCTGTCTGCCTTCCCCGGCGCGGCACTGCGCAACCTGCCCTACCTCACACATCTCAACTTGTCCTACTGCCGCATCCAGCACATCCATCAGGGAGAGCTGGGCCAACTCCCACATCTGCTGGAGCTCCACCTACAAGGGTCTCACCTGATTTCTATTGAGCCCTTTGCATTCGTGGGCCTCAAATCTTTGCAGCTACTGGATGTGTCACAGAACCGCCTGGACTCTTTGGAGAGTGGAGTGTTTGCCTCGCCAGACATCCTCCAGAGGCTCTGTCTGGGTGGAAACCCATTAGTGTGCGACTGCAGATTGCTTTGGCTGCTCAATAGCCATAAGCCCCCCTCTCTGCAGATTCTGGATGTGCAGCCAGAGTGCAGCGCCCCGGAGCACCTCCTGGGGAAACCGCTCCGTGACCTCAAGGAGCCTCTGGTCTCCAGATACATGACCTGCACCAAACCCCGGATCGGACCCAACACGACCCAGCTGCTGATGGCTGATGAGGGTCAGCCGGCCCGCCTGAGCTGCACGGCGGAGGGAGCGCCTCGGCCCTCAGTGGTGTGGATTACACCTCACAGACGCTCCATCACAACCAAAAGCAGCGGCAGGGTGGAAGTCCAGCCAGATGGTACCCTGGAGATCAAGGAAGCGGAGCTGCATGACAGCGGTGTGTACTTGTGCATTGCCAGCAACCCTGCTGGCAACGCCAGCCTGTCGGCCTCTTTAGCTGTGAAGAGCATGGGCATTGGGGACAGATCTCACTTTAGCAACAGGAGCTCAAACTATCTGACAGACTCTAACAGCACATGGGGTAATGGGACAGTACTGTACAACATGACAGTCCCCATAGACATCAAGACTATCATTATATCTACAGCAATGGGCTGCCTGTCCTTCCTAGGTGTGGTCATCTTCTGCTTCCTGCTTCTGTTCGCCTGGAGCCGAGGGAAAGGACGCCATAAGAGCAACTTTGATATTGAGTATGTCCCTCGCAAGTCCAACGGGGCGGCATCAGACGTGACAGAAACAAGTGGCCCGCGACGGGTCAACATGAAAATGATTTGAAAAAGGATGCAGGCTTACGCAAACGATAGCGAAGTCTACAACAAAGTGCACATATCAGCTGAAAAAAAAAAAGAAAAAAAAAAAAAAGTTTTTTTCTATGACTCAGTGGATTTGTGACAAACGAAAGTGACGTACAATTTATAGTGGGTGTCGATATGGCGGTGATCTAGTGATAAAGTGGGCATGTGAATATAAAAGTGATCTATGAAACCGTGGACGTGTTTATATGAAATAATGTTCTCATACAGTACATTGAATATACTACTATAACCAACATATCAATATGGGAGTGATATAGTGCTGCACTAGGCATGTCTTTCAGTGGTGATGTGATGAGTAATGATGTTGTCGACCCGCCGTGACATCAGGGTGCAGGAGGGAGCCGTTGGGAGTGACGGGACATCTTCGCGTGGCAGCAGAGCCCTCATCGCTGCGACATGTCAGGACTAAATCGTTGAAAACCCATCTTAGCTGCAGAATGGAAGGGTGTGTGCGTTGTGTTCATGTGTGCGCGCGTGCGTGTCTGTGCGAGTGCATCGGTGTGCGCATGTTGCATCTGTGCGTTTCTTTGTGCATGTGCACGCATTGCCTTTTCTCGTTGGACGGAACAATTAAAGCGAACGATGGGGTCAAAAGCATTTTTTTTTTCCAGGCCTTTGTTCGCGTTCGGTCGGTGCAACAACGGTATCGTCACTGTTGACTAAAACAGAGGATTATCTGTGTTTGTATGCAAAAATCACGATGATTATATTGAAGAGAAATACCTTTTCAAAAAGGTCAAATGACTCCAACATTAAATGGGGATTTTCAAGGAAACGTTAAACTACCACACAGTAGTTCCTATGTCAAAATGTCTGAGCTTTCTTTTTACCGTAGAGCTCCCTCGCACTTTCCCGGGAGATAGCAGTAGTCAGAGCCGTTATTACTCTGGAAAAGCTTCCAGCCACAGAAATGGCATGTTGAACCCATTTTATAACATAATAAATCATGGGCAGATTTTCCTGCCGAACAAATCCCTCGATATGATATAAAAGAGTCGGTGACCAGACAGAATGGCAAAGATTTACTGGCCGGTGCCCTCTTTGGGACAAGACAAAGTTGAGCTTCACAGATTTATGGGATGTATTTCCCCCCTGTCACATTTTTCTTTCATCGCACCACTTCAAGCTAGCGCGTCCAGATTCTTCCCTCGGGTGCCAAAGGGGTTCTGGGTATTTAATAGATGGCAATTTGAAAGTTGTAGTTGAAATCTTGTATTGTTTAGTTTTTTTGTTGAAAAATGTTTTAAATGTTTAAGAAAAAAAAGAAGAAAAAAAACAGTAAAACCAATTAAGGGCAATTGTTTGTAATGCAGGGAGGTGGGTGTTAACTTGTGTGATCCTGTTGTGATAAAATGTTCAAGGTTGTATAATTGTTTTCATATGACAAATTTCTGGGTATATTTTCAAAAGGAAATAAATCTTAATCATACCCCGATAATTGGACTTGCAGTAGTTTAAATTTTGTTTCCTGACTTTACATTGATGTTAACATATTTTATTTTCACTCCTGTCCTATTAATCCTTTTCTCTAAATTATGATATTTAAAATTCGTCCTATAACCCATGATGTTTCTCTGTCACTGAGTATTGTATTGATCTACAGTCATGCCTTTTTCATATTCCATATATCATGTCATATAGTAAACCTTCTGTTGTAACAACTCAACATTTATGTCATTTTTACTTGTGATATTATACTATGGTCAGTATAATATTACCGTATCCTTCGTGTATTTTGCAGGATATCGTGACGGCTCAGTCTGTGCTGCCTGGACAGACCTTGTTCTACCAGCTGGCTGTTACACGTGTTTAAAACACGAGTCAAGCTCGAACAATGTATTCGTTTAGGCTCTTCTCACACAACGTACGTAGCTGTACCTAAGAAAAGTGATGCGCTCCAATTCGTATATATATTCAACAAAACCACTGTTCATATTCCGCGTGTATCCAGAAGTCGCAATGTTGTTACGTAACTTCCGTACTTCCGTAACGCCACTTTTAGTTTAATCCAAACCACCATCTTTTCCTAAACCTAAACCAGGTAGGTTCCTGCAATGATGCAAGTTTACTTTAAGAAGACTGTTGCGGGAGATATCCACACCAGGACCCTTCAAGGCCAAAATACTGCTCTTATTTGGCTCTTGGGATAGCAAAGTCATTTGTTTGGTCGATTGGTCCGCCACTTTAGTTTGCACAGATCGCCAATAAATTTGCTACAAAACATTCATAGTCCCCAGAGTATAAATACTAAGGACTTTAGTGAACCCCTGACTTTTCCTCTAGCACCACCATGAGTTTGAAATCTTTTTGCTTTTAATTAAATGTCTCCGACTTCCTGCCCGTAAACCCAAAGCTCTCCTGCTTGTTGTCCTCTCAGTTCAGTACTGTCTCGTGGTTTGGGCTTCTTTGGCGTATCTTTTCACACAGCAACAGAGTCATGGCAGTGCTGACGAATTCTAGATCGTGTATTCATATTCAAGCTGCTCGAGGTTGCGCGCCCTGATCCGACTGTGCATCACACTTCCATGTGGTCCAGATGGGAATTGGAAAACTGTGACGGCGTGCATGTTGTTGTTTTTTTTCTTCTGCTGTTCCCACTGATCAGAGGGACATCAAAACTGGGACACATCAGAATTGGGACACTTTGAGCTGCGGTTATCCGTATGCAGGCGGAATAGCCTGCGAGCAAGCAAAACATACACACACATTACATGACCCGACACTTAGTCGAGGTGGCACCACACTTGACTTACCTATGGTCCTATAAGTATATTCTAACCCAGGCAAAGTACCACACTGATGAAGAGCTCTCAGCAGCTCCCTCCTCCACCCTCCTCACCTGGCAATCAGATAAAAGCAAATGCTAATTTGGCATCCCGCTCAAACAGAAAGCGTCTTTTTCAGACAGCACTTCCTACTATCATGCTAACGGTAAAAAGAAGATCTGTCTTTTGTGTGTGAAAAGCTCACAGGGAATATTCAGGCCGCCGCTGTGCAATCACGAAAACAAGATCAAAGTCCCTCCGATGGGCTTTTATTGTTGCTGTTTGCAGGTTCCCTTTCACCGAGAGAGTGCTGTATACAATGGGGAAGAAATGTAACGCAAGTGCCACCGTCTCCTTTCCTCACATCACATCTCTTTTTGATGGAGGATTTCCGAATCAGTTCTTTAATGATTCGAGCTCGCGCAAGCGGTTAGCAGAGCGTGGTTTATATTAGAATGTTAAAGATCCCCTTACTCAGGCAGGCGAAGAAACAACATGCTATTAACTTCGTTTTACGCCTGCGATGAAAACCGGAACCATCATCTATTGCAGTAAACATACCATGCCAGGACTCTCTGAGTGCATTAAAACACTTGAAGAGTGTTTGGTGTTCAGGCTCTGGGCCATGCACCCTTAAATGAATAATTTCAGACATCATAAAGGATCTTCATAAAAAATCTGTCACAACCTTGCAGCCTCATCAAAGCCCATGAATCAAAGTGAACCAGACTCTGCGGGGCTGGCTGCTGCATCAGCGTGAGTTTAGCTTGGTTGTTAGAGGATCTTCGTCACAGTAGAGATCCAAGTTTTTTGGGGGGTGGTTGTAAGTTTATCCTGTCTCATGAGATCATCTTTCATCCGGGGCCAACTTAATCGCTGTAAACAGATGTGTGCATATATACGAATGTAAAATATGAAGGCGAAGGAACAACATTCTGGTATTGAAAAAACAAGACTTTCAACCAGGTGGCCTGTATTTGAGACTTTGTCTACGCTACATTGTTTACATTTCACTTAGCTCATGCACTTATTTTGAGCCCAACCATGATGTTTTTCCTAAACCTAACAAAGTTCTTTTTTTTTGTTATAACTCACAACGTGTTAACCATTCGGGATGAGAAGGTGTGGGATATCCGCTGGCTGCAACGAATCCCCTGAAATATTGAGCGTTGTCCCGAGAGGCTAAACCGTCACACCGATATAGTTCATGGATGCCGAGACTGGAGCCAACTTTCTACCTCCCAAAAACTGAGCTGATAGACATGATGACATTCTCCAACTGAAAAAAAAGGTCCTGAAAACACTTTTTTTTGTCAATCAACTTCTCTCTCTCTCTGAGTAATGGTATGTCACATTCTAATTCAGAGTTATTTAATTTACCACCTGCCTTGATTCAACGTATCGCCATCTACATCCTTATTGCATCCTTATACCAAAGCTGGATGAGTTATAGAACTTTTTCCACACTGCCCCTGCTGCATTTGTGTTACCAATCATTTCTCTGTCTGGTTGCTCCAGACATCTGTGCGGTTTTGATCCGTGCTTCACAGCAACCCAAATCCATAAAAAAGTATTGGAGTTTGGTGCAGTGGCTCTTCCCGCTGCCCTGAGGCTTGCTGATGATGGACAGACGATAATGAAAGGTCAGCCGCTAATCGAGCTGGCCTGCAGGTTCGTGGCACGCTGGACCCCAGAAGGCTCTCAGTAGGGAGTTGTAAAAGTGTAATGTTATGGCTAGTTGGTTTTGATGGTGCTGGTGTTGTACTGTTTTAATAAAAGCTGCTGCTCAGTAGCCCTAATTCTCCTCAAACCGTCCATCAACACAGGAGTACAGCCATCTTTTCATTTACAGTACATTACTGCAGATACAGTGAGTAAAAACTACATGAGATCCACTTATTGACCCAACACGTGCGACTAAGAAATCAAAAGGTCGAAAAACCAAGTGAAACTTGCTTCACTGATAATATATGCCATATTTCTTAGGCAAAAAAGGCCCATCTTCAGTCCAGAAGTAATCATAGACGTAATGGTGTAAAAACAGATGGAGCTCCAGATTCATAATTGTGTTTACAGCTCCAAAAATTGCAGCTTGGGCATCTTTCGCAGTGTTGGAAATTTGCTCATCTGAAGCAATCCACAGATACTGTGTCTCTGCAGCAATGAATAACAGAAGGATGCAAGTATCCGATGATCTTACGAAGAAGATGAAAACATTAACGAGGCTTTTATGCGACTTTTGACGGAATAAATAACACAGTATTCCTCTTAGAAATGGAAACTCACATTTAGAGGCAATATAACAGACACTGGCTCAATTTATTACACTCCCAGTAACTGTGGCTTTTTTACAGCGCTATCCCGCAGTCGGATCTTCAAATGTAGTGCCAATTTGAACCGTGCTTCCAGAAAATATGCAGAGGAAATTGAAAATGCGAAATTTGTTTACATCTACTAGTGTTTGCTTTGCAAAATATAGAAGCTGGCCAGGAGGAAAAAAAAAACAGCTGGTGGCAGTAATTCCGCAGTCAGGTGCCATAAAACCATCGCAAAAGAGGCTGCAGGGACCGGACGTAATCAAAAAACGCGTTAAGTCAAGCCTCAGATGGTGGAAGACCATCATGAGCGATATTACAAGCATAAAGAGAAATATTTATTGCCAAATAAGTCACATGCTTCATGTATGTCATAATGTTTTCGATCAGTCTGTCTCCATTGCATGTTACCACATTGTTCAACTTTTCCAAAAACGATATTTTGACTATTTTTTTTAATTTCTTTTTAATGGAGCACATTGAAATTGCACGTAAAAAAAAACAGGCGGATGTAAACACACTTTTCTGACATGAGTGCAGCTATTGTGGCATGGTGATGATGTTGGAGAGCATGTTGATTTCACCCTCGTTTCTCAGCGAATGGCGAAAGCGCGCTCACCAAGCAGCTCCCCCATTTAACCCTGCTCCGGTCGAAGTCGAGCGCCACTCGCCTCGTCTCCGCCGAAACTGCCCCATTAAAACGCAGCTCGTGGCAAGTGTCAGGGAGAGGTGCGGTGTGACAGATGAGAGCAATAACAGGAAAGAAGCACATCACAGTGCGTGAGTCCCCCCCCCACACACACACCTCCCCCCTGGGGTGTGGATTTAACTGATGTGTCGCCCCAAAACCTCAGTGGGGTAAAAAAGGTTCAGCCTGACGTCATTTAACAGCCCCACACACACACACACACACACACACACACACACATAGAGTTGTATGAGGGAGCTTATGAAGGAGCCCTACCTGCAGAGTGTCACATGTGTATAAGGAATTACAGCTGGGGGCCTGGAGGCATGCAGAGTGATTTGTGCTGAGGCCGCGGAGAGCTGCAGTCATATTAGAGCCGTCCTCTGGGCTTCTCTCGCCACATCGTGTGAACACCGACCCTGCAGGCAGCGAAGTGTTCAAGCTGCCTCACCGCGCTCAGCAGCGCTGCGACTGTAAAGCCCCAGAGCCACGGCTTCATTTTTGAAGGCTACAGGACGGAGAGAAACATGTCATTTACATATCAGCGCATGTTAATTCTTTTCTTTCTTTTTTTTTTAATTGTTGCGCCGCAGCGGGCCAACAAGTGAGATGAACGATTATAAAATGATTAATTTGCGAGTTACGACTCCCTGCCCCGTCTCCTCCCGCGGATACTAAATCACAGAGGAAGGAAAGCAAAGCTAGGTGCTGATTAATTCAAACATTAACTCTCCTTACAACAAGCCTCCCAGTCAGCTTTAAATAGGCCCATTGTTCAACTGAAATTCACTCTCACACGACACAGCCGACTTTTTCGCGCCAGCGTTCTTGTCAGTGAGTCACTAATTAATTTGGTGCATTCTGAGGGGGGGCTGGCCAACGGCAGCTATCGCGTGCGTTTTTACCGAGTTGGTTCGAACGCGGAGATGCGACCCACGCGCAGCCTGCTTTGGACTTTACACAGGAACACCTGCGACAAATGTGTTAACAGCTTTTGTTATTGATCAGCATAAAAAAAAACACAGTTAAAACTCATTCAGAAGTGCTGCAAACACCTGCGGTCTAATTGCACGCGTTTGGCTCAAAAACGGATCCGTAATCCGCTCGAGCGCTGGTCCCCGTGTCAGCTGGCAGTCAGAGTGATGAGGCAGGAGTCAGCGCCTTTACTGGATGAAGAGGTCACCGCCATGCTTAGAGGGTCAGGAGAGCTAATTAGACAGGATGAATGACGGGGACCTGAGGGGCTAAATGCAATTACCAACAGAATGAAAGGCATAAGTAGAGGAGATAAACCCCACGAGATGAAAGTATAAATTTTTTAACTCTAAGCCCCGAAACACCTGAAGTAAAAATCAAATATATGCAGCGCTGAGTAGGTATGAGCTTCGAGGTGGCAGGAAGCTCGCCGCACAAACAGCGTTGGGCTCATTACCACGCAGCACACACCCCGATCATCGTTAGGGATGTTGCGGGGACGAGTATGCCGCCCTTCTGTTGGGGGAATTTATGGCCAATATGACGACCGCGATGCCTGTGTGAAAATCCGCCTGCTTGCCGAATTAACTGACGAGCTGTGAATTAAAAAAAAAAAAAGCTGCAGTGTGTCGGGATAACAAGGATCACCTGCTCCTAAATATATACATCCGTCCTCTCAGCAGGTGCTGCGAGATGAGTCGGACGGAGCCTGCAGACGGCAGAATGTCACTTCAAGCACGTCTGGAGAGAGAAGCCGCCTGAATAATCATTATAGCCTGTTCAGCTATTTCCCGAAACAAAAAGACAACAAACAAAAAGGCAGCAATAAGCAGAAGGCAGTGATGGTGCTGCGTGTTTCATGTCGCCTGTTTGATTGTTTGATCCAGGATAAAAGACACGCGGGAAACCCGCGCGGCTGTCTGCTTGGCTTCCTTCCAAAGACAGTCACCGTTTGGGAGTCCCTTAATGTCTTAGCAGTATAGGAAGGATGTCTGGAGGAATTTGAATCTGCAGAAGTAAGACTGGGGTTGACGCTTAACAGTGTCTGACGGCACAATGGTAATAAGAGCAACAGGACAAGCGTGAACACCCCCCCCCCCCCCCCCCCTCAAGAACTTTAGTACACACAAGTGAGTGGGCGGGGATGAGTTAGTGATGTAAATATCACTGATAATAAAAAACTTTAAAAGAAAATCCTAGCCTATCACAGGCAGGAACGTATAGGTCCTGGAAGATACGGCAAAAACCCGTCAAAAGATATCATACAAGGGTTAGTTTCGATCAAGTGTTGGTTGGACAGGAGGCGTTGTACGACAACACTTTTAACTAGCGTATCGCTCCGCTTTACAGGCGTTCTAGTATCGTTGCACAGCACAGATGAGTAAATATCCACAAATACCATTTGAGTTCAATTCCAAATGTTCCGTCAGAAGATGACGAAGGGAAGGAAAGAAGCGTGGATACTCCAGAGACAAGTTCCAGTTGCGCTCGTATGACATCGGACGACCTGGACAAATTAGAGAAAAGGCCAAAATGAAAAAATGAGGCTTCAGCACTCGGCCTGCGGCATCGTAAATAGCACTTCCTGTGTGATATTGCTTATGCGTACAACATAAACACAATTTTTGCTTTCCTCAAATACCCGTACAGCGACTAACAAACATACTGCGGGACAGCTTGATTAACGGCGTTGCATCCACCCTTCAGTCCCCCCCCCCCCCCCCCCCCCCGTCAGCACTGTTGCAATTGTTTGCACTGCTCGCGCTGTTAGCACCGTTAGCTACTAGCCGCTGTGGAAGCAATAGACATGCTCTGAATTCCATATAGAGAATTTTTAATGTTAAGCAACCAAAACATATGGTTAATCTTTGGCTAAGCTCGTGTTTCGGCTTAATAAAATGGTGAACACCACCTTGCTATATAACAAACCCTGTCAACCCTGTGCGCTGGGACTGCACATTAGCATTAGACGCAAGGTGTGGATTTATCCAATATCGATGTAATTCCTCTTATATGGGCTGATGAAAACTTATATATGAGATGAGGCTACAAACTGTTGTTGTGTGCAGCAACAGAACGCCATATAAAAAGTTGAACGGAATACTGAGTGAATCCTGTGGCTGCTCAGGTCTGAGTTCTGAGTAAAGCAGCCCAGCCGAGTGCCACTGGCACTTAGACATAGGGAATTGGAAAGCAAGTTCAAAGGGATTGTGGAAGCTTTGGTCTTGACCCAAGAAAACCTGCGAGGGACAAAGCAACACCCTGAGAAAACAGCAGGCTGCCAGTAGAGGTGGGGGGGGGGGGGGGTTTAAGAAGGATGCGGCAAGGGGAGTTAAAACAGATTCTCAAGCAGAGGCAGGAGACCGACTGAGGGAAACCTCGTTGCAGGGCTTTGTGTGGCCCAACGGGGAGGCGTGTTAAATGACACATGAAAGGAAGACGCTCAGGTACAGTACGCCGAGCTACTGTAGCAGCTCTTGCTAGAAAGGCTGTAAAGACAGGATACGTCCCCGTGAAATTTTCGGTAATGTGAATTCGCAGGCTCATTCATTTCCAGACTGCCGCTGAGTTGGTGCTGAGTGTGGGATTCAAAGAAAATTGGCTGGAAAAAAAAAACAAAAAACGAGCATGTGCATTTTCCTCATGCATCATCACATCCCCGTGAGATGGAATAAACAAACGTTAGCCACGGGGTGTGAGGAAGACCGGAAAAGCACCAGTATAAACAAATTATGTAATCACGGCAAAACGGTGGAGCAGAGGCAGGTGTTCAAAGGGTTCACAGCTCACGGCAGAGCAAATAAAGCATGATGAGCGCATGTGGGGCGTGAAATCCCAACACAAACACAGCCGAAAAGGTCTGGACTGGACAATAACTGGTGCCTTTGAGCCAGAAATGCACAGTGCATGACTCCTGCAACAGCAGCGCATATTAAAAGACATGATAGCAGCTATGATAAAAAAAATAAAAATAATAATAATAGGCAAGGCAGGTACGTGTGACATTAAGGAAGCCCGTAAAAATCTCTTTCTGAATGCATTTAGAGTGGAACTTGATCAAACCTGAAGTGATGCATTAAATATCAAAGCAGATCAGAGGTGATGAAGACCCTGATGAAGGCTTGTTCACGGTGAAATGTGTCACTACGTTTTCACCTTTCAGATTGTCAGTACAGATTGGGGACTTTTGATTTTCGCTATCTAAATTTGCCGGGGTTGGTCTTGGGCCTTTTACTACATTCTGGTGGTCTCTCTCCATTTAGAGTAGCGGCTATCGATTCCTCTCTGCTCAGGACAGTCCTGGTGCCGACGCGCTGGAACCTTTACTGAGACCTCAGGTCATCTGCATCGATCCTATCCAAAGTGTTTTGAGTTCTGCCAGATGTGTTATGTGTAACGTTAATATCATGTAACAATAAATAGTCCGGTATTATTATTCCCGCCAGGTGTAAGCCTGTGGGGAGATGATGTGTTCGGTCGTGCGTGTGTGTGTGTGTGTGTGTGTGTGTGTGTGTGTGTGTGTGTGTATGTCTGTCCATGCTAATCTCGCCTGCCACTGGACACGTCTGCCTAGAATTTGTTGTGCGCATTTATGACCGAGGACCTCATGGTTGTGATGATTGGCATTTTTAAAAAAATCTATTTCATTGACCGTTTTATACCGTCTTTGACTGTTGACTGCTGACTCCTCGCCTCTCGTAGGGGCAGCAGGTGATCAACAACTGCTTCAGGAGCAAAAGGCAAACAGCTGGGCTAAAAACAAGGCTCACCTGGTCTGTTGCAGGCCACATTTTGGCCTTTGTCATGGCTCAAAAACAGACATCCATGGAGAAAGGTTTGGTCTCATTTTGAACCAAAGCCTTTGGAGATTAATCCCATTCTAGATACGTTAAGATCCGCTAAAGTTAGCCACAATAACTTGCCGCTCTCTTAACTGTGAGTAAGGAGGGGCTACTGAGCGAGATTCAACTCTTCTTTGTTGGGATGGAGACACACCTAGCAGAGATCTGCACTCTACTGAAGGCACTTTTTAGATACAGTAGAACAGTAGATACTGTTAGATACAGTTATTACGTAATTCTGAAATGTAGCACGGAGGCTTATTCTGTATGTTAAATTCTAACATTGACTTTGTAATATAATCTTTGGTCCAACGTTTAACCATTGAAAGTAACTGAATTTTACTTTCAATGGTTTCAACTCCTTTAATCCCTTCCTCCTCATATTTCAAGTCTTTTCAGTACTTATACTTTGACTAACAATTATGTGTCTCAGATCTTCACCTTTAAACAAAAAAAAAAAAAATGTTTAAAGGGAAAAGGGAAACCAAGACTCTGTATATCGTTTACACAGAGTCCTGGAACTGTGCATCATATCTAAATTGGTATTCCTTAATATGATCCTTTGACAAACACTCACCCATTGTGATCTAACAGCATCGCTTCTCAGACAGCAAGTACATGAACTCCCATTAAAGCTCCGGTTCTTCATCATCCTAACATGTCTTCATCAGTCTTTGAGACACTATTTGAGGCAGATACAGTGACCTGCAGTGTCAGTCTGTTTAGCTGTCTGTCGAAAGCCCTTTTTTTCTTTTTTTTTACTGATTATAATGATTGGCCCGTGGCAGCGAGCCACATTGCAGCTGGGCAAGAGAAAATGAGCTTCTTTGAAGTTCCCTCCTTTGAATGGCGACACCGATCGTTGTTATTGCGCCTTGTTTCAATCCTGGAGGCTGCTTTGAAACCATACAAAGGGACCGGGCTTATTATGGCCCAGTAGCCTGTCCATACTTTGCCCTTTTAAAAAATTGAGGAGTAATTGGAATTGGCAGGATCAGCCTTCGCTGAAGCGCGATCATGAGCGTGACAGACTGCAGAGCTTTGTGATCGTACTTATGTGATTCATCTTTATCGTTTTTGTTCTTCTTCCCGCTGTATTTGCGATGTGTATTCATGCTTAATGTCTAATCTTATATGACATTGTGCCCGACACAGCGTGCACCCGGCATGCATGTCTACTTTTACCACCAATATGTGTGATCATTTCAGTTCTAACACTGGGTACGTGAGGCAAGATAGGGGGTTATTTCACGAAAGAGGTGGCGGAATGAGAAAAAAAAACTAGGAGTCATGGAGGCCCCGGAGGCTGCTCTGAGGGCAGCTTTGCCCCATTTCTCGTGGCCATGTAGTGGGGAAAGGACCGATGTAAAAGCCATCCTAATGGATGCTGGCGGTGAGCATCAGGCTGCCGGCCTGGGCGGAAAACAGGAGCCCGTCTGTCCATCCGCGGCAGATGGAAAAGAGATGCGGTGCTGTCACTCCTCTCAATCACATCTCCCTGAGAAAAAAAACAAACACTCAGACACTAATGAAGTGAACCGCAGATACAGAGACACAGCCACAGACTCCACAGCCTCGGAGCTTTTAGCGCAGACCGCTGCTCAGTCATCCGATGTAGCTTTGTACTTAGAATCCAAATTTAATCGTGTTTAATCCAAATTAAATTAGCAATTCATGAGGTATTTACTGTGCCAAACACATTAAGAGATCCTTGTGAAATGACTTTGCGAGATGTTATTAAGCGTTTTGGCTGTCTTAATCAAGACTAAATGATTAACATTCTTACCTTAAAGGTATATTAAAACAATGTAAAGGCTCGTACAGAAATAATTCCTCTCAATTATCGATTTGGTGTCTTCTGGTGTTTTGAGGAGGGATCTTGAATGTTGTGTTTAAAAGCAGTAAGCAACAGTTCCTGCATAGTATGCCTTTAAAATAACGAGGCATAATCTATTTGAATTTAAAATATTAATAAAAATGACCTTAAAATGCTATTTGAAATGCAAGGTTTTTGTATCCAAGTCAAAAGGAAAAATCAGGCTGCCAGTGTCACCATTTCACCAAATTGGGTGCTATTTGCATGTTGTAACTTAAAAAAAAAAAAAAATTCAGCACTTTAGCTCATATAAATAAAATAGAGGATGGTTTATATGATTAACAGTACTGAACAGTAGCAAAAACATTAAATGTAACTATCGTTACAATAACATCTGAGAAATAATTTAGTTAACAGGACTTTACGTTAAGATTGTTACTTATTATGTTATCAAAAACACAGACAATAGAATGAGAGAACTTACTTTTAGTCTTCCCATGGTCGTGTACAAGACTCAAATGATACTACTACCTGTTGATCTTGTGTAATGTAATGTTTGAGAGGGAAATGTATCAGGGTAACAGGACTGAGTAGAAATCTGGGGACGTGCCTGAAATGTGTATTTATATATATATATATATATATATATATATATATATATATATATATATCATGTAACATTATGAATTTACGGTGCGAAAATGTATTTCATGTCTAAATTGGAAATAGAGTCACGCAATAATACAACAAAAAGGTAACATGAAGGTGTGCACCAAATTTCATGGCTAATATTTGTTGAGTCATTGGGCTTCATCCTCTGGGGACCATGAATGATCGTACAAAATGTCATGGCAATCCAGCCAACAGTTGTCTAGACATTTCAGTATGAACCGAGCATCCGACAGACCAACATTAGCATCCATAGAAGCGCCACTGGCATGGAAAAAAGTAATCAGCCGGACAGCCATTAGCAACATGTTTATGATCAGTAAAGTAGTGATTTCTTCATATTTAAATGCTGTAATAACCTGCACCCTCTCCATTTATGAGTCAACCACAGGACAATACTTTTTGTAGACTATTAGCGCGCAGAAGCTGCTGGATTCACATCCATACAGCTAATTATGTGAAACAGAAGGTTTCTTCCAGCGTGTGATTATCATGACTAAAAAAACGCATCCTTTGAAGCCAGGGATACTGAAGTTCAGATACATGACGAGATTTTCTTTTTTCCCACTCTTTGTGAATGAATATAAAAAGGGACTGTGAATGGGAAATATGCAACACAGACAGATTTACCTCCCACTCAATTGGGGCAGATATAGATGAAATGGCAATGCATGAAAAGTCTGCCCTCCAAGCTGAAGGATGAGCTCGGATGAAAGTGATACAGATATAAAATGGAGATTTCTACTGTCAGAGGGAAGGCAAAGGATGCAGAAATGTGTTAAGAGCTATACACGCTACACAAACTAGAGTTGTTTGAAGGAGTATGACACTAATATATCTTTTACTAATATATCTTATTAGATATGAGAGGTTCCTCAAAGACTGCAGCGAAATAAAATAACATTTTACAGCCAAATACTGTAAAATGTTATTTTATGTAAGCACTCAAATTATAGACCGTGCAAAGTATTGGCAATGGGCAACTTTTGGGCAAGTAATGTTATTATGAGCATTACTTTTCAAAACCACAGATTTGTTAAGGATACGGTTTGAACATTTTGTTTAAACACACTTAGATGAGAAGATCATGACTGTGTTGTTCAAACAGTAATTATGAAGCTACAGCTAGGAGACGGTTAGCTTAGCCTAGCATAACAAGTAGCCTGGCATCGTCCAAAGGTTGAAAGAAATCTGCCTACCAGCACCTGGAAAGCTCCCTGTTCACCATGCGAGCACCTTTTACCGTTTGTAAACGACGACGTACGTGAAGTGTGCGCATGCAGTTTTGGCAACGGAAGTGCGGCGGAGTGCAACAGCTGGTCAAGCTATGCAAGGGCATTAATGCCAAAGATCACGATTGCAACCTAATCAAATTAGTGAGTGGGTAGAATACATTTGGTCCAATATTTAGTGGCCAAAGTATACGGAACGTTAAATACAAAGATAAACGGACTCACAGTTTTGAGTTTATTGAGTTTTAAAATGGCCGCTATAAACACAAGTATTTTTGATCAAGGCAATTGACAGCTTGGAGCGTAGACGCCGCCGGTGTTGCGGTTTAAGGAGTGACCGTACTAACTGGTGGCTCTCAGCCATTGCTCGTGGAGGCCACAGCTGTTGAAAACACAAACCGCATACTCATCTGTGTTTCTTATCTACGCCAACCATTTACATATATTACTGCGAGCAGTAATATATGTAAATGGCTGAAAATTCGACAGTTTAACGCGATCACTCGTTTAACTGAAACACCTGTTGCTCTGAAACGGTTGTGAAGCTCCAAGCAGGCAACAACCAGCCATGCTGATGCCGGGAACAGTTTTAATTCAATGTTTAAAAGCTTGCTAACTCTTCTGGATGGCTTCAACATGTATGTTGCCGACATGTGCATGTAAGGTTTTTTGAAAACACAGTGTTAAGGGCGATAGTAGGAAGATGTTTTTTTTTTTCAAGCCTTGCACAGGCTTGCTGTTTTCCCATATCCAATCTTTAGCTTAGCTAACGTCTCCAGCTCAGTATTCTATGGACAAATATGAGCGTGGTATCCATCTTCTCACTTAACTCTGGGCAAGAAAGCAAAGTGTATTTCCCAATATGTTTTATTCCTTTAAAAGCCTGTAGTAGGAGATAACTACGGCAATGTTTAGAGAGAAAGTCTTACTTCAACATTAAGAAACCTACATTTCCAAACAAGACATTGTGTCGGCAGAGAGTTGTTTTTGTGCATGTAAAGTATTCAGTGTAATGATCAACATCCAAAATGTGTGAATAAAAAGACTGTGGTTAGCTCCTACTGAAGCCGGTGGGAAGTAATAGACGTCCAAAAGTGATACTTAAAGACATAGATATTGTGGGCGACATGCATGATTATCCAAGCCTCGGTCCTGGCGTGAGAAAAACCTGCAAGGAACAAAGTAACACCATTACAGTGTGCCAATGCTGCCAGTAAGTTGGTTATCGGTCGGGTCTGTTCTGGCTGTGGGTGGTTAGAGAGTCTGATTGCATCTTTGTGGTGGTCTAAAGCTACAAAAACGCCTGAATAGGTAAATCTAATATGTCATGTATTTTTTCCACCCTGTCATCCCGCTACGCCGTCGTACCAGCAGATGGCTGGCAGGTGGCAATAAGGTGGTAAGAATCCTCGACCCAAACAACGGAAGTAATCGTTTCCTAAATGGCATTTGTGAGAATTCGAAAGAAGATACAAAAAGCCAATAAGCGCTTCATCAATTTGTCATGAATTGGGATCCAGGAACCTGACTGTGCTTTTGAAGATGAAAAGATTTATAACAGGAAAGAGAAAGATCTTGAGGCACTTTTATGTAAAGCAAGGTGATGAGGTACATGAAAGTCCTTTGAATCTGGAGTGACTACGGTTAAAAATGAAGACCATACACTTTTGACTTTCATCGGGGCAGAGGTAATAAACTAGTATATATATATATATATATATATATATATATATATATATAGTATTAATAACACCTTCGATTTGGAGAATCTACCATGAGGAAGTTACCACAAAAAAAAAAAGAGACCTAAAAAACATGTTGCATTAAAATAGTTCGACAAAAATTGCCAAGGGTCCTTTTGCCTCTGAGGAATATAGAGTAATGGGAAGCCGATCGCCTCTGTAGCAGTAGCAAGGCTGCAGCGCCGTTCACAGAATGCAATCACATCAGCAGGGCGGCCAGGGGGTACCACGCAATTTGGAGTGGCTGTTGACGGTCAGTGACCTTGAAAACTTCAGCAGGAGCCAACTTTTTTTTTTTTTTAAAGCTGACTCGCTGGCTGACCGTCCACACACTGTCCGAGTTTAATGCTGCTGCTGCTGCAGCTCCGTAGGGAAGGGGGGGGGGGGGACTTAGTAGCCTATCTTGTTCTTCATGATGTGGCTCAAATTTAGTCATAGAGGGAAGAGCGGGCAATGATGCAAACACGCTGAAAATGTTGGGCAAAGATTTCCACAAAATTAAAAGGAATAATGTAAGCATTCGGGAAAAAAAGCAAAGGAGGGGAAAGAAACGCAGGAAGATATGATGGAAAGAATATGAATGTGTCAAAGAATATTTAGGGAAAGATCTCATAAGTCCTAAATATTCAGAGACAGCCGAGCGCTCCCTTCAAATCCTGTCTGGACGTGATTAGCAGGCTATAGCTAAAGGGCAGCACAGTCACTTCATAACCACGTGCTTATGCCCCACCAATATCAATGAAATGGTAAAAAAAAATGTATATTTTAAAGGACTAGTTTGCTTAGCTTGCCCTCTTTCTTGCCGAGAGTTAGGCGAGAACATTGGAACCACTCTCACGTCCGTCCGTTAAATATGCAGCTAGCAGCCGGTTAGCTTAGCCTAGCATAAAGACTGATGTAAAGCCTTCCAGCACTTCTGAAGCTCACCAACTATTACATCACAGCTTTTGGTTAATTCATCCAAAAACTGAGGTATAAAAGGATTATTATTTTACAAAAGGGCTAATGTGCGGGTGACCGTGGCTAAGTGGAGAGCAGGGCCGCCTTTCAATCAGAGGGTCGGTGGTTCGATCCCTGGATCCGGCTCTACTAGTCTTGCGTCAATGTGTCCTTGAGCAAGACACCCCAAAATGTCTCCCATAGATGTGTCTATTGTGTGTAGATAGATACTGAATTGTAAGTTGCTTTGGATGAAAGTGTCTGCTAAATGACCGTAATGTGTGGAATTATTTTTTGGGCGGGAGCCGTGACTTTGTGAACATTGTGAGGTTCCCAGGCAAGAAAGCAAATGTCCTAAAATGACAGGTCACCCCCAAATGTGTCTGGGATAGCATCTCAGCTGAGTGTACAAGTCGCTGTAATTGTGTGACATAATTAGGGCTCACTGCTTGCAGGAGCATTCGCTCTGATGAGCCACTTAGAGCCAACGGCTGCAGCCAACCCGTTAGTGTCTGACTGAGATTATTAGGAATAATATTGTGACTTGGTGTCAGCTGGCTCAAGTGTGTAGATGAATATAAAGCTGAGAAGTGTGAAGGTATTTATGGATGTGTGAGAGAGATACCATCCATAATGTTCCTTGTGGTAAAAGGAATGGGGGGGGGGGTTAAAATCCCTGTGAAATTGGAAAATATCACATATATCCTCAAGGAAAGTAACACAATCATGTTAACATCTGTTTACACAGTTATGGTTCCCCTGGAGGAGGTCTGCAGCCAGGTACTCATGGGAGGTGTCACGAATGTAATTTACAGTGGTATAGTTGAAAGGAGGAAAAGGGGGAAAAAAAGCAGTAGGTCTCCAGGACTGAAGTGTGTTGCTATTCATTTGGGCTTGCAGTGCCCTCAGAGGAAGAAATTAAAAAGGCAAACACAAAGTGTTCTTTTCGCAGATACATCCATTCGTATGACCAGGTAAATCATTTCTAATAACTAATTTTCTGCAGGTGGCCTGCCCGGACTAAATATGACATCATTGACTCACTGGCCACTGCCGCGCTTCGCTCGCTAGAGGTCGCTGTGCAACTCTGTCAACGGTGACGTAGGGCTGACGTACTAGGAAGTGTGTCGAAGACAACAACACTGCAGCTGGCTAATCACCATTCATGCGTTGAGCTACATGCTAACAGAAAACAATGTAATGATGACATATCAGCAACATCCAACACTCGTCCTCTAAAAGACGCCGCGGTGTGGCCATTCACCACCGACAAGGTGTAGAACAAGTAAGTCGTGGCGGTGTCATTCCTGTGCTTTGTCGGTGCTAGTTCTGCTAACGCCAGTTAGCGAGCTGCCCTGAGTTAGCCTGCTAACAATTGACTGGTTAGCTGAATACCAAAATGATTTGGTGCCTTACTTTTTTTTTTAACAGATACTGTGCTTAAGCTAGTTTAACTACTGCATTGTCACTTGAGTTTACAAGATGTAATTATGAGCCGTGTTGTTGTTGTGTAGCGTTAAACATTTAAACCATATTCGGTTGTAAAAGCTGTCAGTATAAGGGCGCATTGCTTGTTCTGGATAGACAGTTACCTGGCGACGAAACCGTTACACATCTTAAATTAATAAAGGTTGCTGGGAAATTCGGCATACGTATGATAATTGGAGTAGCAGTTGTATTTATTATTTAATGTTATAACGTTACATGACGCTATATGTCTGATACGCCGTATTGCTCAAGTTTCCAGGCAAGACACCTAACGCAGAGAGCTAAATTAAAAAAAGAGACGTTTTTAACGTGTAAGTATATTAAGCATGAATGCGGAATTCCTCAGAAGTGTATAAAGACTGGCACAGGCTTTTGGGTAAGCATTTTACAGACGTTTATTTTGCTTAAAAAAAAAAAAAGGCCACATATTGAAAGGAGTCTGGTGAGAACTTCGTTCTTGCAGAAACACTCAGATTTCCGTGTTTGTCAAACACAACATTGCCAGAAAAAGAGAAGTTGCTCTTGGCTTGGGTTTAGAAGTATCAGCTGACTCGAACAACATCCCAAACAGATGACTTTCATTTCCACTTGAAGCCTTTGGGTTTATTGGATTTCTTGCACTACGTGAGCTGATCGTTGTGCAATTACAAGTGATTTCAGAGGAAACAGAAGTCGAATCTACTCTTTACCCCGAGAGCTGATAACTGTCGTTTCCTGTAGGTCAGAAGGTGACATCTCCAGGCTCCTCCAATGTCCTCCGGCTGTCCGCCCCAGTCACCCGCCGTGGCCAAGTCTGAGGTAGCAGTGGAGGGAGAATGCCCGCTGCTGGCTGCCACCTTCGCCTACTGGGACAACATCCTGGGGCCGCGGGTGCGCCACATCTGGACGCCGAGGGGAGACCAGCTGATGTTCCTCAGCGACGGGGAGGTCACGTTTTTGGCCAACCACACGCTCAACGGGGAGATCCTGCGCAGCGCCGAGTGCGGCGCCGTGGACGTGAAGTTCTTTGTCCTGGCGGAGAAGGGCGTCATCATCGTGTCGCTCATCTTCGACGGCGAGCTGAAGGGGGACAAGAACACGTGCGCCTTGTCCATCGTCCTGCCGCAGACGGAGCTGGCCTTCTACCTGCCTCTGCACACCATCTGCGTGGAGAGGCTGAAGCACGTTATCCGCAAAGGACGCATTTGGATGCAGAAGGTACCCCCCCCCCCGCCGCTCATGCCGATCCCTCGACTTCTCGCTGTTGGACACGAGATGAGGCAAAATTGTTCCCCCTTTATACCCATAAACCTACTTTAAGACCTTGATCCACCCGTAGGTCCTGATTTAAAATGGATATTAAGTAATCTATCACCTCTGTTTTACCCATTTGGGATTGCAACAACATTGCCAGAATAATAAAGTTGCAGCCTCCCAACAGAGGACTGAAATTAGCTAATTAGGTCTGAGAGCTCCTACAGAGAACTCTAGTGAGGAGGTAATAATAGGGGGGAGAGAAAAAAATAATATGATGCACAACACTAAAAATACAGACACGGCTGTTAAAAGTGGCTCTACTAGGTTGCATGTCAACCAGCAGTGTGCACATCCCTTCTACCTCTTGGACTGTGATCCTGTAGTCAGACTGTTCCCCCTCCTCACAGTAAATATTTAGTAGGTTTTTTTTTTTTTTATGTTGCCTGATCCTCCCACAGTTGGGCCTTTTCTAATGCTCTGGCACTCATCTTGTGTCGCTTTGAAAACATATCTAAGAGTCCTCGTTGCTGCCAAGCACCGCTCACTGGCCTCCCTCACGGCTGGATATTGATCCTCAGTACTTACTTACTTTTTGGCACTGACCGTAATGTATCTGTGTGCGTCTGTGCCATTGAGAGCCAACACCTGTCAAGTACAGTTGGCATTGTGTCTGGTCAGAATAATAATGTTATTACCTCTTTGATATTTTCCATTCTCGATCATGATTTTGATTTTACGCTGTATTTTATTCAGGCTGTGCAGCTGAATGTACCTTTTTATAATAGTTGCTAAATTACCTCAAAGCTTTTTCACAGTCCAACCAATACTGATATCATAATATGAGTTAAAAAAAACCCAATTTAAAAACATGGAGATTTTTACCACTATATGTACTGAGGACATTTTACAATGAAAGTCAACAGTGTTCTCTGGAAGACAAACTTTGTAAAACGTCTTATATGGATCCAGCCGATTCATCAGTGCAGCTCTAATAGCTTTTATTCTGTCTGTCCCCTTCAGTGGTAACGGCACAGCGTCAGTGGTGTCTCTTCACTTTGAGGTTGAGGCTTGCAGCTCTCGAGTGAAATGCAGAACACGCCGTTTGAATCCTTAAAATCGTCGGTCCACTCGGTGAGCCGGCTTTCTCGCGGCGCTTCACAGTTAACCGTTTCCTCTCCCCTCCGCTTCAGGGCTACAACATCATCTCGGTGCTGAGCTTGGAGATCGTCCCCATCATGGAGCTGCTGGCCTCCATGAAGTCGCACAGCATGCCGGAAGACATAAACGTGAGCAGCGCGCGCACATCGCCGCCAGTGATCAACCCAACCGCTAGAAACCGTTGCGGTCGATTCATGTCTTTTAACGGGAATGTAAAGCTTGGGTAAAAAAAAACAAAAAAACACGTAAGGATTTGTGAATGGGAATTAATAGTTTATCATCCGAGCGTCATGTTTTCAGTGATTGACGATGAGGAACATCTTTATTGAAAACAATCACATATGACTTTTTGGAGAGAGAAAAAAAACAATTCTTTCTCCAACTTTTCAGTTCTTTCATTATTTCACTTCAAATAGTTTCTATTTCCAAGAGGTTTAAATTACCCAGGTTCCCCCCCTGCCTAGATTACCACCCAGTGTGATTCAACACATTTGCTTCCTTCTAATATGCAAATGCAACACACAAAAGAATCTCCCTGGAATCCGTCTTGCTGTTTCCTACATTGTTGCACGATGGTTGCTTTTTTTTTTTTTGCATTTTCATTTTCATCGCAGTGCCTGCAAAATGTGGCCATCAGCACTTTTGTCTTTTGTTGAGACCAATTCTTTTTTAAATGACTCATTTGTTTCGCTCCCGCTGAGCAGATAAAAGACACCGTGCTAAATGATGATGACATCGGGGACAGCTGCCACGTGGATTTCCTCCACAAGTAAGTGCTCTCCGGTACAGGCGAAGGGAAGACGGATGGTGAACGTCGGCCATTTAACGCCCATCAGGCTTCCAATGATGACTAATGGCTTCCCACTTAGCCGAAGTTTCCTCCTGAGAGAGGACGAAAGGCAAAAATGGCCGTTAGTGTTGAGGGTCCGGAAAGTCCATTCCGGCAGCGGAGCTCCCGGTTGCTCCGAGTTGAGCGGGATTAGCTCGGCATCCTGCGGTGATGACAAAGCATCTGCGCGCTGTAATTTATTTACTTGGATCTTAAGGAGGTTTTTAGCTGATGGAGCTTTTTAGTGAGAGAATAGCAGACTTACAGAAGCCCTGAGAGGGAAGTAAGTCAATTAAAAAACTTTTCTTTCTTGTGGTTATGACTTAAGATCAGCTGGAAAAGCGAATTTTGACAGAATAATTGTTCTACATTCCTAATTTGTGTAAAAATATAATGGTAAAAAGTAGCTTCTGTCATGTGTTTTTTTTTTTTTTGTGTATAGTCATTTCAGCTACAAATGGCTGAAGTGCACCACTACCCCATGTTTTAAATGGGGCTGAAGGTATTGATGATAACGGCAGATTAGCACTAAATAAAATCCAACGGGTTAACACGCAATATCAGCAATTTGTGTTAAACTCGGCTGGATGAAATCAAGTCCCCATTTAGAACATGGGGAAGTGTTGCATTTCAGCCTCTTGTGGCCGAAATTAGTTTTACAACAACAAACACCTTGAAAAATGTTTGTTTTATAGAATTTTTTTTCTTGCCTCAGTGCTAGCTATACGTTTGAGCCAACATAGGATTAAGCTTAAAAGCTTTTCGTGACCATCAAATAATAACAGGAGGTCATGAAATTGACTATTTCCCTCAGAATATATTGAAAAGATCAGAAAACGAACCAAACTACATGAGTAGAAATGTAAATGTCTTATTACTAGGCCCCTCTCTGTAAAGCCTCATGTCCTCCTCCCTCTGTCTCAATCACTATTCCTAGAAGCTGCCGTTGACGATCAGAGCGCCGCTAATGAAGCTAATTGGTTGTAATTAGCATGTCTTTGTCTCCGCGGTTCAGGGCCATCAGCTCTCATCTGCAGACTTGCGGCTGTTCGATTGTGGTCGGGAGCAACCCAGAGAAAGTAAATAAGGTAAGCGCTCCGTATTAGCGGCCGCACGCAAACATATTTGTAATGCATCTCCATAATTTAGAATGCTCTGAAGGGTGTTGTTTTCGGAGCTTAATGAGCCCCTCGTGTGTCTGTTGCAGCTCGAGCCGACGTTTTTGAACGTCTGTCTGGTGCTTTGGCAGTTTCCAAACAGAAGTAGCGCGAGATAGCTTATCAGCTCTCTCCAAATGGGCAGATATGGGAATCAAAGGAAGAAAAGTTATCTCGCGTGTTTGTTTAAGAGATCTGCAGCAGAAAAACAGCCGCTGACAGTTTGACCAATGAATATCAAAGGGCCGCGCCGCCGTCATTTGTACTTTTGTTGACTTGAGGCGCGAACTGAGCAGCCAATTAGATCGTAGATTTTATTTGTGTCTTAGCAACAAGCCTCGAGCCTAATGTCACATTAAGGTCTATTACCAACATGTGGCGGCTTTAGTCAATTTTGTGCTGAGATGTAGCTCCTCGAATAAATGTGCTGAAGCGCGGAGATTAAGGTGAAAACAAAAAGCAATTTATTTTCTGTCCATGTTTAAATAGTAAAGCTAATACAGCATGGTTGCATAAGGTTTGCACGTGTCTTCTACTGTCAAACTGTTGCAACGATGTCACGTTTTAGCTGTTTGAAAGCAAATCAAAGCCAGTTATTTTCTGAAGGCCTTTTCTGAACTGTTGAGATCTGACTGATCTGGGGTTGTTGTTTTTGTGTTTTTTTTTCAGATTGTGCGGACTCTCTGCCTCTTCCTCACCCCGGCTGAGAGGAAGTGCTCCCGCCTCTGCAAGGCTGACTCTTCTTTCAAATATGACACGGGCCTGTTTGTTCAGGGTCTGCTCAAGGTAGCCGCCGGTTCCCTCTCATTATACCACACAATGCCATTTGAATTCAGGCCGGCTTATTGTTCTGTTCTGCCTGCTCGTTTGATGTCGTTATGACCTAATTTCTCTTTCTTTTTTGGATGAATAGTTGCTATAATATATTTTCGTAACTGCACTGCATGCGGTTCAGATCTGTTTAAATGCATTTTAATTATCTAACCGCATTGTTTAAGTTAAGTACATTTTTGTGAATTCTACTCACCGTTCTCAACGTTTCAGTCGCTTCTTATTGGCTGCTGCTTTGTGAGCCTCGTGGTTCTCTGCGTTGCACGGTGCGGCCGGCTCTTTATGTCAACGGGATCGGAACGAGAGGCGGCGGCGGAACACCTGGCGGTGCTTGTTAGTTCAGTCATTAAGAGTCAGCGCGGCGCACGTCGGCCGTGTAGTGGAGCTCCTGCAGGACCGTCTTATAGATTTCAACATGAGATGCAGCGCTGAACCAGAGAAACTGGACCAGGGAGAAACAACAACAACAAAGGAAGATGGAAGCCGCGTGCTCACAAAAAAAGTGAAATTATTTATTAGACCTTCTGACATGCATGTAAAAAAAAAAAAAAAACCAACACAATACGTGAACAAAGACTAAACATCAAGGTAGCTTCACCTATGTGAATATATCCACGGCGTGTAAAGAAGCTTTAATAAAACTGTTGTTGTTTCCTCAGGAAATTCCCGTTTGTGTGGAGGGAACAGATTTCCTACACACTACGCACAATAACATAAGCCTATTGTAGGATCACCTGAGGGTTGACAGGTATTCAATATGCCCCCCCCCTTCCTTATGTTTTAATTCACAGGACTCCACAGGCAGCTTCGTCCTGCCCTTCCGCCAGGTGCTGTACTCCCCGTACCCGACGACGCACATCGACGTGGACATCAACACGGTGAAGCAGATGCCTCCGTGCCACGAGCACACGTACAACCAGCGGCGCTACATGCGCTCCGAGCTGAGCGCCCTCTGGAAGACGGACAGCGAGGAGGACATCCCCCCCGACACGGTCATTCACACCGACGAGTCCTTCACGCCCGACCTGTGAGCCGCACACACACACACACACACACACACACACACACACACACACACACACACACACACACACACACACACACACACACACACAGTGTCTGTTCGCATTTGTGCGTTACAAGAAAGTCATAGCTCTGCTTTTTTTTTTAATACACTATTTCACTTTTTACACCATATTAAAAAAAACAACCCATCATATAAAGAATTGCATGTCATATCATAACCACAATGCCTTTTTTTTTTTTTTTTTTTTTTCAGGAATATATTTCAAGACGTCCTGCATGAAGACACTTTGGTGAAGTCGTTTATAAATGAGGTAAGAAATAATTTAGTTGCCTTTTGTATTTATATACTATTCTGTTTGTATCCATTTCTATTACAACTTGTGTTAGAGGCGATATTAAGTTTGAAAATGGTTTACTGTGAAAGAATCACGAGGCTTTCAAATGAAGCCCTTTACTAGCTCTGAGTGAGGACTCACCTGTGAAATCAACAAGTAGAAGTGGTAGATTTATTATCTTTGGCTCCGTCTATGACCAAGCCTGTCTTTTTTTTTTTTTTACTGCGCTGTATACTATCGCGTAGTTGAAAGTGGCAGACGCATCCTCATATTTTGAACACAGAGCGGTCCTAAATTCAGGCTGCAGCGAATACTTGGAACGACGCGCCCCAAACTTCACCGGTAGTCTCCCGAAACGACACGGCGGGATTCATTCCCACGGGGTCTCGACCCGTCAGCCGTTCGTACGCACGTGCTTCCCAGAGTTCCCGAGTTCTCCTCAAGACGTCGGCGGTGCGTTCCTCTCTCAAGGTTAGCACAAAGGAGGGACGTTAAGGGTCTGTTGTTCCAGACTGCTAATGGACGTCCCGTGTCGTACCCAGGTGTTCATGCTGAAGCCGGGCCTGTCCCTGCGGAGCACCTACCTGGCCCAGTTCCTGCTGCTGCTCCACAGGAAGGCCCTGACGCTGCTCAAGTACATCGAGGACGACACGTAAGAGCTGCCGCCAGTAACACTTTAATCACACACACAAAAAAAAAGGATTAAATGTTTGGCAGAAGACCACACACACACACACACACACACACACACACACACACACACACACACACACACACACACACACACACAGAGGGGAAAACAAATTCCCAAATCTAAATAGCAGAGCTGCTAATTCACTTGCTGCGCTCCGTTGTTTTTGCATCGACTTTGCGCTGCAGCGGCTGACCTTGGTGTGACAGCGACACACCCTAAAGGACAGGAAACACCCTAAAGCCTTCCCCCGATGTTTCACGCGTTCACAAGTTTGGAGTCAAAATAGACCTGCCAGTGTTTTTTCTTTTTTTTTTTTCTGCGTCTGGTAATGTTATCCCCTGGGGGTTTTTTAGCGCGGGGGGGGGGGGGGGGTACGGCAAGCTCAAGGGGACAAATGACCAAACGCGGAACGACGTCGACTCCAATTGAGAACCAGTTTTTAGTCCCGGGTTGAGGGTCCAGGTTAAAGCGGTCTCAAGCGCCACGAGGTAGATGTGTTCAAAACCGAACAGTGTTGTGGATGCAGGGAAGAAAGAGTTGAATATATACGACCAGACCTTTCTGCAGAAGAAGTAGTACAAAGAACACTATTCTGCTGAGCGGTAGAGGAAAAAAAAACAACCAAATCATAAGATCAGGTGAGTCATCCTTCACCCTGCTCGGAACAGAGCGGGCAGGTATGACTGTGATGCAGTTGAATTTATGGATATGCACAAACACAGAGCCGGAGAAGCCGTAGCTGCTGAGTGTTGTGGACGGAGTCCGATGATATGTACACACCGGGGCGTAGCGAATGACAAGATTACATTACAGTCTTCCTCCGGTGAAGCACCGTGTTCTATTACGCTGTTGCTGAGCCGGCAACAACTATACGAGGCTGGGAGGATGTAGAAATTACAATGCTTTTTTTTTTATAGGCACATCTACATTCATCTTCAGGTGGGGTCAGAGGAGGGGGTCTATATATTCTTACCGTCTTCCATTTCAAAGCCACACGTCGGATGTGGTGAAGAGCACAAAGGGTTTGTACTTAAGTCGAGTCTAAAAAGGATTTTAATGGGAGTCTGACTCACCAGATGTGCCTTTTGGCCGCGTATTTCACGTTGGCCTTCTCCTCGTTTTTTGCCAGCTGTGCACCGTCGCTGCTTCCTGTGCTGAGCCCCGCCCCCACGACGATTGTGATTGGTTTAGAGAATCTTTTAGAAATACAAGCCAGAACGGTTATTTTTTTCCACAGCGCTGCAGAGATCTGGTCTATGTGGAACTAATTTAATAGTAACGGAAACATCTCAGACCTTTATTGGTTGACGGCCCTCGTGCTATAATATAACTACAATATTAGACAAAAAAATAAATGAATAGACGATGATGATGCAAGACTTTTGGTTGAATGAAACAAGCAACGGGAAGATCTTCTGATGGGAAGTTTCTTTTCCACATTTTCCACGCTCAACAAATGAACAGCAGATTAATCAATAATACAAATGACGTCCTAGCTTGTGTGTGCCAAAAGATGCCTTTTTAATGACGCCAACAAAATGTGGCCCGTTTTGATGGCGAGTCAGGCTCACAGGACTGCTTTATGATGGTGATTGGTGTCGGGGGGGGGGGGGCTGTGACGAAGCGGCCGCGCGTCGGCGAGCGATGAATCCTCGCTGTCGTCCCAGACTGACAGCTTCCTCCATCTACGCTGCACGGGGGGGTTTTTTGGGGAGAAAAAAAAAAAAAGAACGTGCCGGGCAGGAAAATGATGCGCCGCGCACAGACACAACATCTGAGACACCCTCATCATATCATCATCATCAAAGCTCTAAATGATGTTTTTATGATCGGCATTTGATCACTGACAAGTAACCACCCACCCCACCCACCCCCCACCCCACCCCCCCCACCCCCACCCCCACCCCGCTGAGGCACAGAAAGGAGACTGTATGCCAGGTGTCAAGGTGACCTGGTGTAATTTGATGGCCTCGTGACAGTCTCCGCTTTAACGTGTTCTTCATTTAGGCAGTGAACAGAACATTCACTCCATGATAAAACAATAGAGGAACCAGTGGTAGAGCTTTAGGTAGGGGGGGGGGGGGGGTGTATTGTACACTGACTGTGGACAATTACCTCATACAAAACATCCAACCAAATCTTTAAGCCTCAACCATTCACTCGCGTCCCACCGCGTCTTCAGCTTTTTTCCTCGACATTCTTTCCACGTTGCTGTCCCCGTGGCGACCCGGTCATCGCTCCATCTGGACTGGACTCATCTCCGTCTGTGCTCCCCAACGGTGGACTGACCTTCCCCCACTCCTTCAGGACAGCAGTCACTCCCCGTTTTTTTTTTTTTAAACTTTTTTTTCTACTTCTGCATGATTTGGCTTTTTCTCCTCGTTAATGAAAGAGCGAGCGACACGTCAACAAGTGAGCGAGCAGCCGGGGCTGTTTGTAACTTCTGCTTCTGCCGCGCCTTACTTCATGTTTTGAGACCGTTAACGCTCAAAGTACGACGTATCGGAATCACTGCAGCACAAACGAGGCGACGCAGCAGTGCATATTACACTGGGGTTACTAAAAGTGGCCGCATTGTTGCATCAGTAAATGCAAATACTGATACACACACACACACACACACACACACACACACACACACACACACACACACACACACACACACACACACCATGGGTCCATTAGTTTCTGTCACATGGTGCTTCCAAACCGCACGCACAGCATAAATAATGTTAGAGCCGCACTGGTGAATATTTTACACTTACAATGGATCAAATGTGTGACGTGGGGGGGGGGGGGGGTCGCTACAGTGATGGACCTGCAGAGAGAAACCATTACAGTTCAAACTTTCAGCTAACAAAGATGGGGATTCTTTAAAGTGTACTATGGTCACACGTGTGTACTGGGAACCACGACGGCTTGATGTTCACATGTAGATCACAAAAAGAAAATACACAATTCTTCTAATTCTTCTTTTATTTAAATCGTCTTATTTCAAATAATTTCAAAATAAATTATAATCCACGTCTTCCCTTTTTTTTTCTCCCCCTGACTAAATATTTCAGGAAACGTGACACAACATTTTGTATTCATCTGACATAAATTGGTCCCAGAGATGTGATTTTGAATTCATAGTTTGTGTGTGAACATTACGACCACACGTGCAAACCCACTATTTAGGTGCTGGCGTGAGAGGATGAAAGCGCTCTGTTTTTTGTTTTTTTACGGTGCCGCTAACAGCCCGAGGTCGAAGGGCGCGCTATTATACAGGTGCCTCGACAACGTTGTTGATGCTCAGTATAGCGGCATACATAATTCATCGCGGCCACGGCGCTCCCGTTCCACCAGCTGCGGCTCCAACTAGATGCCGAATGCAAATCCTTGTGACCCCGAGCGTTGTAAGCCGTTAGCAGCTACACCGCCACGGTCTGCCCTCTCTCCGCTCTCCGCAGGCAAAAAGGGAAGAAGGCCTTCCGATCGCTGCGCAACCTGAAGACGGACCTGGATCTGACGGTGGAAGGGGACCTGAACGTCGTCATGGCCTTCGCCGAGAAGCTGAGGGCGGGGCTGCACTCGTTCGTGTTCGGGAAGCCGTTCTACACCAGCGTGCAGGAGCGAGACATGCTCATGAGCTTCTGACACCCTGCGCTTTCTACACAACCGCACGGCTAATGGAGACGGATGTCCTATTGTCTTTTGGTTTGTTCTGTTGTTACATCAATGCATGCCAACCATTAAGCCTGAATGTTTGTTTCTGCTTTGTTGATATGAAAAGAACACAAAAACGCTTCTTTTTCTTTTTTTTTGTGTTGATAAATTCAAGGCATGATTTCAAAGACTGATTGTTACAGCTATTATGAGCCATCAGAATTACACTTGTGATAGATTGCCTTGATCAACTGCAAGCATAATGTGAGTTTAATGTCTTATGAAATGTTTCTCAGCCGGAAGAATTTGTCATGTATTCTATGCCTTCTGTATTAATTTATGGCGTTGAAATTGGTGCCCACCAGCACATTTGCAATTTATTTTAGAAATCATATTTATTAAAACAAAAATTGAATTTGCTTGCTGTGTTATACAATAACCTCAAAACCTTTGAACTTGTGGATATTTTTTATTTCTTTAAGAAATGCCATCAATGAGCCTGTGCACTGTATGTGAATGGTGCTGATCAAGTGACATTACAAAAAAAGATTGTAAGTAATCACAAAGATTTCATTAAAGTAAAAGACACCGGTCATTGAAGTCTCATCACAATCCTTCCTACCAAAGCAGATGTGACTGTAGCTGACACTGAGCGTCGTTATTAAATGCGTTCGGCCAGCTGTGCATGAAATAAATTTGCATTTGATTCTTCCTTTGTTTATTTTTTCCTGAGGAAAGAGCCACGTACTTGCTGTTTGGGTTATCCATCTGTACCGGTGGTCTTAAAGTCGAGCCATCTAGTTGATATGCTATATGTATTATTGTAGTTTTTTGACAGTGTAGTACGGTGAGGTGATAATGGTCTGCCTTTTTTCCCGACATTTTGAATTCAGGACTTATACGTACGCTCCGGCTCAGAGAGACGGATGCTTCATAGAGAAACGCGTTGTCTTCTCTACATTTAATTGCTTTGCTTCCTTCCATATTACTTTATTGTTTTTATTTTATTGCACAAAACACTAACAAGAAGAGGAAGACAAGTACAGTGACTACAGGCCAGTACATGCTGGGTAGTTTTCTCAGTAGCTGTTGGCAAGCTCAATTTTGGCTGACCAACCTCCACGATGTCACTCGACAAGGTTAATGGAACGGAGCGAGCCAAATGCGCACTCTATTTTTCTTTTTTTTTTCCAACATTCACGACACGATGTCTTGATGTAAAGTGGTTGAATCATCAAGTTAGAACATCTGGAGAAGTGTTGCGTGAGTCACGGTGGAAGAAGATGTCCTGTTGAACCCAATTTTTTCTTTTTTTTTTTAATGGGTTTTTGGGTTAGATTCCTGATATAAGGTCTTTGGTTAACACAAGCTTTAGAGATTTAAACATTTTGTTCGACGATACGACAGTAATCAAGTAAATCTCGTGAATTTTGAAGCTTTTTTTGTCTTAAAAAAGGTGCTAGAATGAGGCTACTCAACGTCATGGCGCTGAACACCAGCCCTCCTTTAGCTGCTTGGTGGCGACGTGTTCATGAGGTTAATTTATAGCCAAACGTTAGCTTTTGACTTCTTTATGGCATTTACGCTTCAAAAATCATAAAAAGTGGTGTCCGTTTGTCAAGAAGATGTCCCTGGATAAAAGTAATATGAACGTTTGTTTGCCACAGAGCTTATTTTCTGCAATAATCTAAAATCCAATTGGAAAAATCCCATTAGCTGTTTGTTCAGGGAACCAGTGCGAAGCTTACTTCCAGGTCGGCCATCAAAAATGCTCATCTTGCGGCACTCTAATGGCTTTCAATTAACCATATATCGGACCATGAGGCCCATTTGCAAGCTAACCACCTTTTCAAGATGTATCTGAATAACATTATAGTAAACATCGGCCTGTGGGGGGGGGGGGGGGGTGAACAGCAAGAATAAAGGTAAACAGTGGCTGTATCGGTGATGTGGAGGAAGTTTATGGTCTGTAGAGTCCTTCACAACCCGACTGCACTTTCTCCGAGATGTGGTTCGTGATGTCTGCGAGGAAGCTGCTTTCTCTCAACCACTGGATGGAATAAAGGCAGCTTGAAGATCTCGGTCTATCTAGAATTGCCTCAAGCTAGAAAATTCTAATTAGTTGTCCTCTCGAGGACCTTGAACTGTTGCATATTTAAAACAGGAGGGGGAATGAGCCAAAAGTGAAGGAGCTGTTAATTACTAATAGGATATCTGTATAAAGCGACTGTATCAGGGACCTCCGTCAGGAATTTACTTCACAAAACGGGAAAAAATAATTCATGTGAGATATGGTTTCTTTTAAAGCCGCTGCCGAAATAGGTCGGTCTTGAGGGGACGACTTGATTGGCAGGGAAAAGCTTTGAGCCTGATGTTTGGCACCTTTTCAGTAAAACGACTCCTCCGTGTTCTTTGGGGAGGCTTTGTTGTTGTGACTGGAGGGAGGGCATGACAACAGGATCCTACATTAAATAGTACCCTAGAGCTCTGGCAATTCTTAGAGATAAAACAGAAGTTGGTGTTGTAACCGTGACTGTTTTTCCGGTGCTTTGACACAAGATTGTTTTTAAGAGCAGATGAGAATAGAACAGGAAGTCAACTTGCCATTTTTTTTTTCTCCCAGGTTTCAGCTCATTTCATATTCAAACCATTGAGCATTTTAAAAGCACCACTGATAGAAACAGCTAAACATTTGCAGAATCTGTTGTTGCAGAGGGGAAGTTGTTGGTAGGAATGGCTCAAATGGATTAACAAAGCAGAGCTTCAAAAATAACACCCATGTTGCAAACACATGTATTAGGTGCTCGGGGTGTCAATGTTGGTCGGTTGGTCAATCCATCACATTGGTATCTCAACAACTATTAGATTGATTTTCTTGAAATTTTGCAAATAAATTCAGGGTCCTAAGAGGATGAATCCTACAGACTGGTGACTTTTTTCTCTTGCACCATCAGCAGGTCAAAGATCTCACTTATCTTGGGAAAATTGTAGCATCTGCAAGATGGATTGGCTCAACATTTTGAACATTCATGGTCCGCAGAGGATGAATCCTATTGACTTTGGGGACTTTTTCTCTTGCACCACAAGCAGGTTAACGTTCTCACTCATCTTTTGAAACATCTGAATATCTACTGGATGGATTAGAACAATATTTTGAACATCATGGTTCCCAGAGGATGGATCCTAGTGATCTTTTGTGGTTTTGAGTGAAATATCTCAACAACTGTTGGACGGATTGCGGGGAAATTTGGCACAAACATTCTTACCCCTCTCGGGATTAATTCTAACTTGTTTGATTCTCTGACTTTTCATCTAATGCTATGATCAGTTCAGAATTTGCATTACTTACACACTTACATCAGCCTTAACTTACATGTGTAGGAATCAGCAAATGTTAGCATGCTAACACGCTAAACTAAGATGGTAAACATGGCTATTAAACCTAATGAACATCAGCATTTAAGCAAATAGTCTCACTCTTGTGGAATACTACTCTTTGCATGTATCTAACCAAAGACTATTGTCAAGATAAGTTTAAACTATTTACAAAACCAACATTCACAAATATTCATTACACTCTCTATTTCTAAATGATGGCAGGAAAAAACACTAATACAGAAATATATACCATATATTGACTGCATATGATATGCTATAAAAGGGGATGCAATGTCAGTGGACACAGTATACAGTATATTTTCATTTATAGCCTACAAACCAAATCTACATAATTTGTAATGACTGCCCCACCCACTTCACTTCACTGCATTTATCTGCTTCAGAAACTGAATCTCTAACATTTAATACCCTTCTGGCCGGAGGCCTTATTCACTGAATAAGGGAAATAATTCAGCATGTGAAATAATATAGTCCACACTGAATATTGAAAGGTAATCTCTTTGCGTTATGCAGTTAGATCAACACTATGAAATATCACAGGGGGGGGGGGTAAACCACCTTCATTTTTTTGCTCTGTTCACGGTTTTAAAAATATATATTTTATGTGCATTCATTTATTTTCTTATGTATAATGTGCGTGTATAAAATTGTATCCATTTTTATATTGCATTTTAAATATTGATTTTTTTTTTCATAAACAGATAATTAAAAACGTGTCAATCCTGTTAATCCTGCGATGGGTTCAATAAAACTGTACAGCATCAAAACAGCGCTGCTCAAATCCCACTACTATAAAAACAATAATGTTCATAGGTCGATTGAACTGTCTGTCAGCTGTGTGTGTGGCCTCGCTCACGACGCCCTCTGATTGGTCCGTCTCTAACTCGCCATCTTCTCCTATTGGTCAACTTTGTGGCTGCTCCCGACAGACCAGGAAGAGATGTTAACTGGTCGCCTGCCAGGTAAATATTCAACAGAGGATGCTAGCAATGCCCATGTCTGACACGACAAACGGACTGCAACTCCTGGAGAACTGGAGCAAAGATGAAACCACATGCTTTATCGAGGACGTTAAGGTATTTAACGACCGCTGAGCGACTTGTTTTCACAGTTTGGAGAAGGAGAAGTTAAAGGGTGCGGCCTGCTGTCATTAGCTTGCTAGCTAACCTCAGTGCTAACGTTGTGATATTTAGCGGTTAGCGTAATAACTGCATTATCCACAAGCTAACGCGTCATTAGCCAAGAAGCTGCCCGGCTGCACCGGACTTGTCGTAACGTTACAAACGTCAAACACAAAAAAAGCACGTTAGGCAACACTTCGTCTGTGTTGCTAGTACTGAGAATATTGCCCCAGGAAAGACCAGCTGGGATTAGCTAGCTAGCGTTAGGTGTATGGCTCGAGTCAGTTATGGCTCTGGGTTCAAGATTACATCTGAATTCACGTGAATTGTTAATGTAGCAATCGGTCACGCCTGGCCATGTTGAATTTTATCTTAACACACGGCGTGAAGTGAATATAGAAACCCATGTCGACGATAGCTCCTCCACTTCAACATGTAAACAAAGCCAAAGACAGTCAAGTAACGTTTCCTTCACTACGTTACTGCTCTCTTTTCTTTTGTCATCCCCATCGTTTTAGTTCAACGATCATAGCCCAGCAACAACATATATAACATGGCTTGTATTTTCCTTTTTGTGTGTGTGAGGAGTTTGTGTGCCTGTGAAATGTGTTGTGATCAAGAATGCTCGTGAAGTGGTCGCCTCACATCATTTATGATCATTTATTTAATCTGACAGTGAACGTCCCAATGTATGTTTCTCTGTGACATCTGCAGTGATGATGATACAAACTAGTACTTTACAAAAACGGTCTGCTATGAGCCTGGCTGTTTGGTGTGGTGCTTTGTCTTATGTTTACAGTGTCTGTTGGGATTAGCTGTGGTTGCTAACTAAAAAAGTGGATGGGTGGCTTTAGAATGACCCTCCTTGCTCTGCTTAAGTCACTCGTAAATCAAAACTGAAAACGCCTCAGGGTTGCCGGTGCCTGTGATGAGTCACTGACATCTCCGATCATTCTGGGAGGACCTGCCTTACAGAAATACCTGTGCTGCGATCCATTCAGAAGGACTGAATCACAGACGCAAACACTGCTTTAGCTCTATAGTTGTCCATCCTTAAATGAGCACGTACCTTCTGCCTAATTTGACATAGTAAACAAACCCAACAGTCTGATTTGGATTAGTCTCTGGCAGGTAGCTGGTGGAAAGCTCCCTGTGATGTGAGATCTAGACGTGTTTTAGAAACAGTGTTTTCTGTAAGAGAGGGAGGGAGAGTGCAGGGTTTAGTTACATCTCAGTGCTTTTACAGCCAACGTCATATAAGGTGGATTAGACGAGGATTTGTGTTTGTGTGAGTCCCCCCCTCCCCAAACACACACAAACACACACACACACACACACACACACACACACACACACACACACACACACACACACACACACTAATGTGCAACACCCTTCAACCAGGCCCCTTCCACACACACACAAAATATAATAATCCTCTGTGTTAAAGCAAAGTCCACGTCACCAAACACAGCCTCCATCCTCACGATGCACATATAGCTGATTAGGATCACGCGTGGTGTCACACAGAGCAGCTCTGTGTGAGCTCAGCTCTTATGGATGTCGATACAAATGTTTTGAATTCCTAAACGGCTAAAATACAACAGCTAGAACAGTCCGGTGAGTTCAGTAAATGACATCACCTCACTGTAATACAGCCTGTAAAACCAGGAAACGGCGACACCGTATTTCACACAAACCAATTTATTTTCCTACCTTACCTCAACATTGTCGACTAATTGCTGGCAGAGGGGGGAGCAGCAGTATAACGCAGCGCTGCAGGAAGGATTCCGAAAACCCCCGGAGTTGAGTCAGCATTTTTGCAAATCCGGTTCCTTCATCTCAAAGTCTGTATTTTAACCTTTTTGTTTTACATTATAACATAATGCCCCACTCTATTTGCCACAGACATCATTTTCTGCAATAATCCAATGGAAAAAAAAAATCCTATTAGCCTTTTGTCTGGGTAACCAGGCAGATGCAGCACTCTATTTTATTTACATAATTATTTTCTACTTTTATTCATAATATGACATGATATCCTCTAAATCAAACACCATGTTTCAGTTCCACTCGTCTGTCTTTGCTGTGGAGCTTAGTATTGTCCTCCTTTTTTTTTTGTTTTCCTTTTTGTTCCTGTGCCACGGAAGGTCATCTGACGTTTTGACCGTTTCAGTTTTAGGTATCGGACTGAGAGCCTGTAGCCATGGATGGACATGCTCCCAAAAGCAATGAGAGCACTTTCCCCAGCGTCCTGGACCTGGATGACTTTCTCACCAAGCACAACTCCAACTTCATCTGGCTCCTCGTGGGTAAGCGCTCTGTATCTGCACCGTGTGGGGGGAAAAAAACCCCCATACAGATCAGTGGGTAGCACTGGATCAGAGGGTGTGCCATCACTTCTTATCATCTACTATGAACATCTTAGTGCTTATGGCTCTTTATCATGTCAGGGAAAAAACTAGCATCTGTCACATTGTATTCAAAGCACCACTCACGGTTTATTGACCCTTACAAACAAGTGTAATTATAGAAAAATCAACACTAGTGATGATATTTAAAAGTAAAGGCCTACTTTACTGTTTGGTTCACAAACATCGATGACGTTAACAAACATTCCAAGTATCATAAAACACAAATGACTTATTGTTTGCGTCGTTCCATGTGTTAACAAAGAGGACCGTGTTTTTGTCTTTCAGCTACCATTCTGTCCTGTGGATGGATCATCTATTTAACGTATTACAACTCCCGCAACATTGGCCTCATCCTCACCCTCATCATCAACAGGCTGTACAAGGATGGCTACATCCACATTGGTGTGTGTTCCTCCGGAGCTCTGTCCCACAGTGATGAATGGGGGGAGGAGGGGCGGCCGCCAAAGCTTTCAGTTCAAGGCGTTCGCTCAGTCCGCTGAATATTTCATGACGAGCCGGCTTCTCTCAGCGATCGTGTCCACCGAGCCCGAACGGCAAACTGCAACCAACACCTGATTGAATTCCTCCACACAAAACAGACGCGGAAGTTCATTTATAAAAAGCAGCCCAGAGGCCGTGAATCCAAGTGAAACCGTGCCGTTCGTTTTTAGCGAGGGATCAGTTTCCTCCAAAAACATCAATTTACGCACTAAAGAATGCATCTGGTCAGGATCACCTGCGCTGTCATACAACCATAAATACAAAGTCAGAGCACTGACGCTTACTTTGTTTGTGCTGAACATTTTATCAGTTATGAATGAACAAATTGACATTAAGATTGAATTAGATGAGGAGGGCACGGTTCAGTCTCTTTGCCGACACGCATTGCTACAAAGTGAGCAGTCGACCGTGTGCCAGCTAATCTCTCACCATAGTCTAATCCAGTCAGTGTATTGGCTACAATAGATGATGGCGGATGCCCCCCACCCCCCCATGTTTGGAGAAGTAGACGGGAGTATCATCAGCGTACTGCCGTAGACCACCTAAAAACCACCTGCTTCTTCAAACTGGGGGCGTGTCCAGCCGCCCTCTACTGGAGGCAATACACTGACTATGGAGAAGCACCTCATACAACCGCTCATTAAACAAGTCAGAACTTGCATTTGCATTTACAAACTTGGTTTGCATTTACAAAAAGAACAGAGAATGAAATAGAGACAATAAGAGAAAAACCCTCCTTAACAAACGGCAGTGAAGTACAGACACAGTTTATGTGACGAGCAGGTTTGAACTTGCCTGAAGGCGAGTGTTGTCACTGCCGGGCCTGAGATGAGTCAAAATTCCTGCATAGATTAACAGGGAGGACCAGTGAGGACCAGACTTCCTGGTTAGAGGATCTGAGACACACATCCGGTCTTCAGAGGAAAAGTCTCTCTCTCTCTCTTCTCTTCTCTTCTCCTCGCTCTCTCTCTCTCTCCCTCTCTCTCTCTCTCTCTCTCTCTCTCTCTCTCTCTCTCTCTCCAAAAAAGGATTAAAGATGTAAATCAGTTTTCTTACTCAGAGACGACTCTGACCTACTTGTTCTACAATTAGATCCTAATTAAGATTGTGTTTGTGTTTTTTTTTTTTTTTTTTTTCCCTCAATGAGAAGAGATAAGCTGATTAAATAGCTCACCAACTCCCACTTTACCAAGGCTCGAACAACCATCTAATTACAACTTTTGTTTACGTTTCATGATTTAAAGACTACATTTTTTAAATTTCTTTTTAATTAGCAGGTTTGTTGGCTTGATTTCCCACCGCTGTGATCAAATCCAAACATCTTTTCACTTGCCCTTTAAAAAAAAATAGTAATCGTATAACTTCACAGCATTCTCCGGCACTGTTTATTGTTTGTGAAAAATCCGATGCTCTCTTTTGTGACCGTAACCGAATATGTGTCTGACCGCACCGCAGGCTCCTTCTCCTTCTCCGTGCTGTCGGGGAAAGTCATGTTCAGAGACGTCTACTTCATCAACCAGGACATGTCCATCAGGTAGGCTGGCCTGCATCGTTCGCTTCTGTCCTCCTTATCATCTTATCGCTTTCTAACTTATTGATATTCATGTCTGTGACGCAGGATACAGGACGGCTTCCTCATATTCCGCTGGTGGAAAATGTATAACCCAAAACAGAAACAGCACGGTGAGTTTAAGAGCTTGTCATCAGCCTGAGGCCAGTTGTACAAAACTCCTTTAAGTTAAGATTTTTCCTTAAAGTTCAAGTTGGGGTTTCCTTTTAATACAAACACCCTTAAGACTCAGGGTTTCCTTTAAGCTTCAGCTCTAACATGGCTGAGTTTATAGCGATAAATAACGACTCTGCTCTCTCGTCTCTCGTCGCCAGACCCCAAGGCAGAGACCAGGCTTTACGTGACGGTTAACGGCTTCGAGTTTCACGTCTACAACCGCACCGACCTCTACGCCCGACTGCAGGAGACCTTCGGACTGGACCCCACGCTCATAACGCCCAAGAAGGACGAGGAGAAGGGACAAGAGGACCGAAACAAGACGCTAGAGAGGTGCTAGGGTTGTTTTACAGAAAATCCAACTTCAGACATCTTAGTAGAAGTAATAATGACGTTAAGATAATTAGTCTCTTGATAGCTGAGCACTTACAGTATTTTGCTTCTGACCTTGTCTTAACTTGGACTAGAATGATTAAAAAAAATGTCTCGTCTTTGGTAAAGAAAACTGAAAAAAACCCCAAACATGAATCAACAATTTCCCAGAAATCGCAGCACAAATGTGCTCCCGTCTCTGTTTGTTACGAGCAAACGCTTTTGAAGTTTCGGCACAGAGGAGAGCTTTTGTCATCTTCCCCCACTGAAGGCCAAACAAATCGGGCTGACTGGAAGAAGTAGATCTATTAAAGCTGTTGTAAGACCGAATGTCTCCTGGTCCCCTGTGCAGCGTGAACATCAAAGCGGAGAGTCCAGACCACACGTCATCGTGGCGCTCCCTCATTCCCGTCATCAAAGTCAACATCAGCACCGTAAGTTCCTTAATTTTTTTAGAAACGGCTTCAAGAGCATTGATGAGAAAATCAACCCAGTGTTTGTGTTTTTTTTTTTCTCTCTCTCCCTTTAGGGTCGCCTGGCGTTCGGGAACCACCACCTCCCCCAGACGTTGTGCGTGAACTTTGAGGACGCCTTCCTGACGTACGCCACCAAGCCCCCCTCCAGCCACCTGGACCAGTTCATGCACATCGTCAAAGGCTCGCTGGAGAACGTGCGCGTCATGCTGGTTCCCAGTCCGCGCTACCTCGGCATGCAGAACGACGAGTGAGTCCCGAGTCGCTTTAACCGACGCCGCGTTTTTCAATTTTGCGCCGTGAAAATTCACACATTTTCAAAGGCTGGCGCTTCCAGAGGGGTCACTGTTTGAATTCCAGGATGAAATTCATATAGAAGCTACACAAAAAAAAAAAAAAAGGGAAATGAGTAATGTAGCGGAGTTTTGTATTTATTTATTCCAAGCGATTTCTGAAACTTGTAAACATCATTTTTCAACTAACGTCGTTGTCGGTGCTAAAACTGTTTAGAATTAATGCTCTTGCCGGAAGAATAATGACTCGAAGATATCTTTGCCACTCATTTTTGAAGCATGCTATAATGAGATCATTATAAAGATTGAAAATATACATAAAAGGTTCGCACTCTGTGGCTCCCTTCGCTGCAATTTAATAAATCACACTTAAGGGAGCTGCGCTGTGCGGACCTTTTTATTTATGTTTTTATTGCTGTATTCTGTTGGTCCAGCAACGGCCTCCAACGGTTTTTGGATGTGTGTGATTACTTTATATTGTTTATCATTGTAAAGTATGAAATGGATAATTCTGTGTAATGCTCTCTCTCTCTCTCTCTCTCTCTCTCTCTCTCTCTCTCTCTCTCTCTCTCTCTCTCTCTCTCTCTCTCTCTCTCTCTCTCTCTCTCTCTCTCTCTCTCTCTCTCTCTTTTCTTCTTCTTGCTGTTATTCCTGCAATATGTATTGTTTGGTGTGAATTCTTAAACACAGGCAGAGGACTCGCTCTATATTTCTTTTGTTTTTACAAAATGACAATTTTAGCCTGCAGCCTTCTTAAAAGCATAAGAGATATTAAATGTATATATATATATATATATATATATATATATATATATATATATATATATATGTATGTATGTGTATATGTATGTATATATATATATATATATATATATATATATATATATATATATATACACATACATATACACATATATATATATATATATATATATATATATATATATATATATATATATATATATATATATATATATATGTATGTGTATATATATATATATATATATATGTATGTGTATATATATATATACATACATACATACATACATACATACATACATATATATATATATATATATATATATATATGTATGTATGTATGTATGTATGTATGTATGTATGTATGTATGTATGTATGTATGTATGTATGTATGTATGTATGTATGTATGTATGTATGTATGTATCTCTCTATCAATCAGAATTGGGCGATTGAAACTTTTAACACCAAAAACATTGGCAGAATGTTTAAATAAGGCATCCCCCCTCCACTGTATTTATTTTTCAGAATAGAATTGATAACCTTTATAATCTGTACTTCCTTCTGAACTCTGACCTGGTGATATTTCCCATCTAGACCTCCCAGACTAATGGGCGAAGGCTTTGTGGTCATGCAGTCCAACGATGTCGACATCTACTATTACCAGGACGAACCCGGTATGCACACACACACACACACACACACACACCACACACACACACACCACACACACACACATACACATACATACACACACACACACACACACACACACACACACACACACACTTTCTCTAATGGAGAAATACTGTGTTTTGCTTTCGAGTAGAGTACTATACAATATGTATAGTTTTAGTATGGACATTGTAGCCAGTATGTATATAGTATATTTTACTGGAGCACAAAGTTCTTCATAGATCCAACCTCTTGATTTAGCTCTCAAGGTGCAACAGATTGATATATTTACCTTTTTTAAAACGTACTAAATGTTTTCGACTAAAAAAAAGTTACGATGTCGTCGTCTGGCAAATATTCCTGTATTTTTTTTGCAATATATATCGCAGATAGAAAAAAAAAAAATTGCAATGTTGTTTTTCAATATCGTGCAGCCCTTCTATAAAACAAGCCTTGATACTTCAGCGCTAGCATAAAAATATGAGCATGACCGATGTACGTTGGCTAAATGATGAAGGAGCCGTAGAAAAGGAGTTTTGTACAGTTGTGTGTTTTTGTTCGGTGTTTGTTACCAAGTTTAAGGCTTGAAAACTGTGTGTGTGTGTGTGTGTGTGTGTGTGTGTGTGTGTGTGTGTGTGTGTGTGTGTGTGTGTGTGTGTGTGTGTGTGTGTGTGTGTGTGTGTGTGTGTGTGTGTGTGTGCAGGTCTGGTCCCTGAGGAGCAGGAGGCTGGGGAGGAGGCGGAGACGTGCAGCGAGGGCGATAAGCTTCAGGACCTGCCTCCTTGCTGGGGTCTGGACATCGTCTGCGGTAAAGGAACCGACTTCAACTACGGCCCTTGGGCGGATCGTCAGAGGTGAGCGATGAACGCGGAGCGCTGCTCTTGCGTCTTCCGCGTGCGCTCGAGCGGCGTACCGATCTGTAATGGGTGTAAGAAGAGTGCCGCGGTCAAGAATGACTCAAGGCGTTTGGAGTTGGGCTTCGCAGATACGGTCTCTCATTCACACGAGCTCTTGATTTCCTCAGGGACTGTCTGTGGAAGTTCTTCCTGCCGGCTGACTACCAGGCCATGAAAGTCACAGAGGATGCCGAGCCGGGAAAACCCAGACAGATCCAGGCCTTCGAGCTGCGCATGAACATCATCGCCGACGCCACCATCGATCTGCTTTTTACCAAAAACAGGGTGACTCTTTCTTCTCCCTTTTCTCTCTTTTTTTTATTTTTCTTCTTCTTCTTCTCGCCGACCTCTGTGATCTTTCTTCCTCCCCCTCGCCGCTCCACTTATCTTTGTCTTCATGCGTCATCGTGTTTGAGCTGTCGATATCGCTTCATGTTTTATGCTTTTTCAAATTTTCCTCTTGGACCGGCGCATGGATTTTCACAAAGCTAAGCGTGTGAAGTGCATACTAAACATCAACATAAATGCACGTTGAATAAAAACATAAAAAGGCAGTGACAGATTGTCAAGCTATTACCTCCTTTTTGAACATATTTTAGTTAACGATTGGGGGACTTTCTTTTATTCTGAAGGCCCCCCCCTCTGCTGATTTGACAGCGTATGTGACTGCTCTGTTTACTCTCTCTCTCCCCCGCCCCCCCCCCCCACGCTCTGTATTCATCCCTGTTACTAGGAAACCAATGCCATCCATGTGAATGTAGGTGCAGGCTCTTACCTGGAAGTCAACATCCCCATGACTGTGGGAGAGAACGGTAAGTCTGCATTTCAAACAAAAAAAAATAAGAGCAGAGTAGACCAAAATGTCAGCACTCGGATCAGTTCCCACAGCAGATGTCCCGCTGGCTTAAAGGCAACTCTTGTTCTTATAGAAGCGTACGTCGACCGTTTCCATTGTCTGCCGGTAATCTGGATGAACTCGTGCTACAGGAAGTCAAAAAGTGTTGTTCAGTGACAAATCAAGATTCTTCAAGCTGGTCAAATTTGGCCTTTTTAGTTATTTGACATATTGATTTCCATTGAAAACCAGTTCTTTTTACGACATTTGCCTCATTGTTTAGCTTGTCCCGCCCTCAATTTGACTGTTCTCAGTCAGTATCGATGCTCTGATGACGCCGTTTTAAGTTTCCTCTATAAATATCCACCGTCTGCTACCTGCTCGGCACCGAACTGCAGACGGACACGGTTAGCGACTAGCTGGTGGACATAGTGGAGCATTCAGCGGCTAAAGGGACTCAAAACAGAGCTGAAAGAGAGAAAATATTCAACTTAAGATCATCAGGTGAACACAAACTCCACACCAAATCAACGACCTCTTTGTGACCTCTGGACGTGTAAATAAGTGAAATCAATTTCTACCAAAACACAATACCAACCTCTGTTACCAAGGGCTGTGAAGTCATGGCCGAACTATTTTCCACGAGGAATTAGCAGAACTAAGGAGTGTGTTACCAATAAACCAAAAGCTTAATCAGCTCGAGTCGGTCTGCATAGGCCTGAAGCCACCCCCCCCCCCCCCCCCCCCCCCCCCCCCCAGCGCTCCAGCACAGAACGCCGACTCCTCCTTTATTCATATTAAACATGTCCCGTGTCCAAAATTTGCACCGACTCCCCAGCAATCCACCCACCAAGTGTGAAGTAGATCGGGTGAACCGCTCTGGAGATAAAGGGCACACAGACGGGACAGAATAACACAGCTGACCCCGGGGAACGTTGACATTCTCAACGCTGATGGATGTGAAAAACGTGAAATAATTTATCGCGCCGAGCTCCTGATATTTTGTCAGTCATCAGTCAACGCCCTCCTTCTGTCTCCAGAAATGCGGTTACCGTAAGTAACCGTTCAAATTTAGCCGGTAAATGACATTATTTCGAGAACCTGGCCCCAGCGCTGGGTTTTTGAGAATTGATGGTCCCGCCTGCGTGTCCCTCTCCTCTGCCCTCAGGCTACTCTCCCACCATCAAAGGCCAGCTGCTGCACGTGGACACCACCAGCAGCATGCAGTACAGGACTCTCCTGGAGGCCGAGATGCTGGCTGTGAGTAGCAGAGACGCTTTTGGAACTCTTACTTCTCCGATCGACTTAAGATGCATGGGAAAGTTGAGTTGGACGTGCACAGAAAGTGAAATCATGTGCTGCCTCTCCCTTTTTTTTTTTTTTTTTTTTTTCTTCATATTTCAGTTTCACGTCATAGCCAGCTACCCTCGTGTGTGGAACATGCCTCAGTCGTGGCAGTGTGAGATTGAGGTGTACAAGGCCACATACCACTTCATCTACGCCCAGAAGAACTTCTTCACCGGTGAGCTCTCCGGCAAACGCGCTTCACGTCATTTTAGCGTTTATGAACCGTAACGGGTGAAGGTCCCGCTTTCTCACTGCTCCCTCTGTTCTTCTTAGATTTGATCCAGGACTGGGCGAGTGACAGCGCCCCGGACATCTACTCCTTCGTGCCGTACTCCTGGAAGTTCAAGGTGCTGTTCCACCAGTTCGAGATGATCTGGGCGGCAAATCAGCACAACTGGGTCGACTGCTCCACCAAGCAGCAGGAGAACGGTGAGAAAGAGCGTCTGTCAAATAGACTGACTGACTTCTGAGCTGAGCTGAATTCAATCTCTTATTAGTCGTAGATTAATATTTTTAAGTATTTATTATGAGGAGATGTTTTACGTATTTCATATATTTTCTTTTTTTGATGCCAACTTAAAAGTAAGACAGAAATGTGTTCCCTTTTAAAGAACGAGAAATGATTTGTTTCTTCGGTAAGATGCTTCATTTTCATCATTGACTGCTGTTAACATCTGCACCAGACTTCTGTAACAATGTGCCAACATTGAACATTAGTCAGTTCACATGTGTCCATATAATTCTGTGATGATAAAGAAAGGCGGATTAAAAAAAAGAGAAGGAAACAGACTGAGAAAATAATAAAAAAAAAAATAATAATTTTATTATTCCTTTATTATTTGGTTTAATAATGGTTTGAATAATTACTGACAAAAAAAAGGATTTCTAAAGTGAAGTGCACAATTTTTGTCCCCCCCCCACTAAAGTTACATGAAACAATAACGCTGTTTTATTTCCATGTATAATGATAATATGGGCGATACAGATGTTTTGCAGCGGAACAAATGGACTTCATGTTAGATCTGTGTTTAGCATAAGCATTAGCGCCGACAATAAAAATGAAAAGAAATCCAGCCACGAAAGCGATCGATGACTTAATGCCTCCTGAGCGCTGGAAGCAGATGTCCGTGACAGGATACTTTGACTCTATTAAGTCATGATATATCGTACATACAGTATATACTCCACTTAATCCCAGGGCAGACTAATCAATTGCTTTATTGATCTCCTATAGTGTACCTTGCAGCGTGTGGCGAGACGCTGAATATAGACTTCACTTTGCCTTTCAATGAGTTTGTTCCCACCACCTGCAACACCCGCTTCAGCTTGAAGGTGAGCCGTGCTTTCAGTGCATATGATCTGTTGATTTGAGTGTGCTCAAATATTCATATTCATATTGTTTGGATGCTTTTGTATTGCTATGCGCCTGTAGATTGACTGTGAATACGTGTGGGTGAATGCACTTATATATATGTGTGTGTGTGTGTGTGTGTGTGTGTGTGTGTGTGTGTGTGTGTGCTTCGTCCTCCTCAGGCGGAGGACACGGACATGCGACTGTCTCTGCCGGAGTGCCACCCGAGCCGCGACCCCCTCCTCACCCTGTCCAAAGAATACCAGAACGTCAAGCTGCCCCCGGACATGTTCATGCCGGGGGAACACCAAAGCGCCCCCCCTCCCAAAACCACCAAGTCCCGCTGGAGGAACATCACCCACGCAGAGTGAGTTAAACCTGGGAGTTATTCCTCTGTAGTTGTGTGTGTGTGTGTGGGTGGGTGGGGGGGTGGGGGGTGGGGGGGTGGGGGGGGGGCGCGAGTGTGTTAGCGAAGAGCAGGGTGACTCATCGTCGTAACACACTGACTCACATCAATCCTAAGTAGTAGGTGGTAATTTAAAGTAAATGTACCACTAACCTTCACTTTATAGCCTGTTTACTGTTTTAGGTATTTGAGACGAAGATATGAAGTATAAGCTTTTTCTATTTCCTTTTTAATACGCGTCCATCAGTTATTTATCCGTCTGGGTCTACATTCCTTCTGGAGGCAAGGTTCTGGGTCAGGGTCAGGGAAGGTTCAAATCGATTTAAATAGTTTGGTAGCAAATGCATCGTGCACTCCGCACATAAGTCAAAAATTCAGATCATTTATAATCCATGACCCCGAGCGAGACTGCACTGATGCAGCACCACGAGAGACCCGCTCACACACCCCCCCCCCGGGGAGGCTACGATCAAACTCTGTCCGGACCGTTGCACTCGGTGCCGCAGAGAAATCGGCCGTGACCCATTTGCCGTCTCTCGTCCTCGAATTGGAACGGTTCATGAAGCGAACGATGTACCGGAAAATCCACTCTGAAAATGATGATAAACTCTGTATTACGACTGTGAACTGTGAGTGTGTATTTTTCCCCCTCCTTGCATCAGAGCTGGCTGGGTGGATTGCTGGAGCGTACCCAACTTCTTGCTCATCATTGACTACACTTGGCACCCCATTTATCCCCAGAAGGCCGATGAGCAGCTCAAACAGTCGCGTAAGCTCTACCGCTTTAGTATCAATTCTCTGCTGTTGGTTCCAAAGCCAGCCGTGACAAAACGACTGTGTAGGAAATTTGAACGGTCTCTCACGTCTTTTGCTCAGTCGCCTTGCTAACGTCTTGTTTTTAAAATGGCCTTTTTGTCTCACTCGCCTGTGATCTGCGTCTGCAGTGTCTGAGATGGAGGAATCCATGCTGTCGGCTCTGCGGCCCCCGGAGCACACCGGCGGGGTGCACCACAACGCCCAGCCGCGCTACACCTCCACGTCCGCCTCGGCGGCCCACGGCCGGATGCCCGCCGACCCCTCGGAGCTCCCCCCCGACAGACTTCACGTGGAGATGGAAATGTCCCCGGATTCTCAAATCATCCTCTATGGGCCTTTGCTCCGAGCGCTGATCTCCATCAAGGTACGGAAATCCCTCCTGTCCGTCTCGGTGGCAACCTTTCGGTATAATCGGTCCTGGATAATAGTGAACCGGGAAAGAATTTGGGTGTCGTGTTCCCCACAGGAAAACTATTTCGGCGAGGACGACATGTACACAGACTTTGAGGAGGCGGTATCCAGCCCCGTGTTGTCCACCTCCACCTCCTCGGGCCTCGGCTGGTCTCCTCTGGGAATGGAGGACAGCGAACAGAGGGAAAACTCAAACATCCATCCCCTGGACCTGCGCCCGTGGGACATCACCGTGCTCATCAACCTCTACAAAGTCCACGGCCGACTGCCAATGGTACGACCAGGGACCGCGAGTAGTTCACTTTAATGGTTTGGATTTCCTGTAAAAAAAAACAAAAACAAAGAGAGATCAGTGTAGAAGTTTTAGCAAATTGGGATACGGTCAAAGATTAAGACACTAAAAATATCACTTCATTACAATGTGTACTAAATATAATGGGCATGCAGCAGTAGAGACATTGGAAAATGTTTCATATATAGAAATAGATTTATAAAATGTATAAAAAAAAGACATTCACGGGAAGTGTGTAGCTATACATTTGAATCCACCATCATTTGTTTCCTGGCTTGCAAGGAATCTTTTTTTTTTTTTTTTTTTTTTTTTGGGGGGGGGTTTAAAACCTGCCAACCGTGCCTTTTTTTGAAGTCTGTGTGGGTTTCTGTATACGAAAAACAACATGATGCATGACTCCACATTTTCCCTCTCTATGTCTGTGCCTCCAGCACTGCAGCAGCGAGGGTCCCGAAGGTCCATCCGGCTTCTTGGAGCGGCTGTGTTTCGAGATGAAAAAGGGTTACAAGGAGACGATGCTTCAGCTGCTCCTGTCTCCCATTCACATCTTCATCAGCGACAACTACCAGGTCAGAAACACACCGGCCGCACCGGTGCCCGATGGGCCGCTTCTTATTGCCCCATACAGTGCAGTCAGATTTATGTTTTGTCTGTGGGAATTTGCTGAGGATAAAAATAATTAGGAACAGTGATGGAGTTTGTGTCCAGATGCTTGTAATCCAATAGTCCAACAGTAATACAAATGTGCTGCTTCTACGGAAGCCCTGAGAGAAATGGATTTCACTCTGATCTAAATAGTTTTCTCTCCTGTGTTCATGACATGTGAACAGGTGATTTAAAAAAAGTTTTTCATTGTTGTCATACTCATTTCAGCCACAAGAGGCTTAATTGCACCAATACCCTGCGTTCTAAATGGGAGTTTTAATTTACATAACTTAAAACACACAATATATATATGTACCTTGTGTTTAGAGAGCATGGCCAAAAAACAGGAATGCTTTTTAGTCCATGAGAGAACATGGGAGGAAAAAAATGATCCTGGCAAAACCTTTTATCCACATGTGTTCTAAAGTCTTAATTTCCATCATACTTGGAAAATGGATATTTTTTATTCTCTCTTGCCTCTCGGGGCTTCCTTACACCTCATGTGTGACAATTAATACACAGACGACTACTCTTTAATCTGGCAACTAATGGGGTGACTCAGTCCTTAGAAAACACCCTGCATAAAGCTTGCATAATATCCAGCCACATCATTGCATAAGCACCTGCCTATTGTATAAGCACACAGAATCACTAAGCTTTAGCCCTGAGTTTGGATCCTATTTGCTGTTATAGAGTGAATATCTTTCCTTAATCCCCGACAAAGCACGCGTGTCCTTCATCTCTCTCCTCTACTGAGATGACAAACTCATTTATTTGTGTGTGTGTTACTTGAACGGGGATATTACAGAATGCTGAAGATTACACAAGTTGCTGATATAAGATCAAAACATTTGTGTGTGTGTGTGTGTGTGTGTGTGTGTGTGTGTGTGTGCGTGCGTGTGCGTGCGCGTGTGCGTGCGCGTGCGCGTGCGTCCTATTCTTTCGCCCACAGCGTCCCACGGCGGACGGGGTTTTGAGGGACGGCCACCTGAGCCTGTCGGGTCTGCAGATGAGGGCCCACGCCATGTTCTCCGCTCAGGGCCTCCCACTGGGCGGCGACACTCTGGAGTACGCCTGGCTCATCGACATGCAGGCCGGGGGCCTCACCGGCAGAGTCACAGTCCCGCAGGTGTGTGTGTGTGTGTGTGTGTGTGTTTGTGTGTGTGTGTCTTACGTAAAAGAGCGATTTGGAATGTGGAAGGGATAAATGCGTGCAGCCTGAAGATTATGATTACATCATGGATCTTTAGGTCAGCTGAGTGGGAGTGTGTGTGTGTGTGTGTGTGTGTGTGTGTGTGTGTGTGTGTGTGTGTGTGTGTGTGTGTGTGTGTGTGTGTGTGTGTGTGTGTGTGACCGCGATAAAGTACTTTTAAAAAAGCTTGCTTGTATAAACGACTTGTGCGATATAATACGAGCCAACTTTTGTTTATTTCTAACGTTGTTGAGACTGTCAGACCAAGTCATCATTGTTGTTATATTGTATCTTGTGGCGGTGTTGTTGTTTGATTGTTTTTCTGCTCTAAGCCTTTCCTTGTGCTTTTGTCCACCCCCACGATGACTGTGTTTATTCTACTCTCGCCCCAGCAGTAAATGTATTCATCGATTGTGTTGAAGTACTAACGGCCCTTTTTTTTGCGCTTGTGATTATTAGGTGGCCAGTATGATAGAGTGGGGGGAGAATTTCCTCTTCCACGGGGTGTCCCGAGAGTTCCAGCTGGAGCAACCCAAGCCCTCCGTCATCTGCCAGCACGGCGTCGATCGCCGCATCTGCGACGCCAAGGTACAAACAGGAAGTAGACGACAAAACGCTGCACAGCCTGAGCCGTGTGTGTGTGTGTGTGTGTGTGTGTGTGTGTGTGTGTGCGTGTGTGTGTGTGTGTGTGTGTGTGTGTGTGTGTGTGTTACCAAATCAGCTCATTATGGCTTCTTTTTTTTTTGTGAGATTTGAATGTTGGTCAGAACTGTCCGGTGTGAAGGGAAAGGTGCAAATGACATCAGACAATTAAAAAAAAAAAAAGGAGACCACTAAAGCTTTGTCTAATGATGATGACTCAGAAAGCCCACTTTTTTATCTTTTTTTTTTTTTTTTTTAAGCAGCCGGAGACAAAACTACAACTATTGATGTACTCACAGCCACCTCACATGGCTTACAGACACAACACCGTGACGTATGAAGTCACTTTAAGAGGAAGCTAGTCTGTTTCACAAAATGTCTTGTTTGTTTGCAAATACTAACAAGGATATTTTTTTTTTTTTTTTCTCTGCCTGAGAGCCTTTGTTAGTTTCTGACAACAGAGCAGCTGTGGCTACCGGCCATGGAGCTGTGTGGAAAGCAAAGCCAGTGCATTTAACGATGGCTTCTCCTTGCAACCATTGGGGGACCAAAAAAAAAGCTTTAAAAAAGTTGTTGTTTTGTTTTTGCAGCTGAGCTGCCTGCCGGGTCACTGTCGCACATCAGAGGAGCTGAAGTACACCATGACCCGGCTGGCCATGGATGGAGTTGACCTCTTCATCGTGGAGCATGGCTGCGCTGCCAACATCAGGGTAATTAGCTCCAACTGTTTATGCATTGTGTTTCAAGAAAATATGTTTATTTATAAATCTTGAACTCATTTAAATCCCTGTCATGTGCTGTTTGATTTTTAGTATGTGTAAAGATCCTTCCTTTTTTTTTTTTAAACCTCCCCAGACGGCCATCATTCATGTCGCCAACTGCAACCTGCACAACCAGGCGGTGGGAGAAGGCATCAGCGCCGTGGTGCAGGACGTGAACATCCGGCAGTACATTGAGCAGCAGCAGCACAGCGAGGCGACCAGGCTGCAGCCGGCCGGACAGGGTCAGGGTCTGGGTCAGCCGCCGGGTCTCGGGCAGCCCGCTCTGCTGCGGCGCTCCGTCTGGCTGGAGGCGGGTTCGGTCAACCTGAACCTCATCACGGCAGACGTCGCCCTGGCCGCCGACCATCCGGCCAAATGTGAAGTCCAGAGGCACTTTCTGGAGCTGCACGACGCTCACACCAAACGGTAGGAAAGCCGGTCTGCCTGCGTGTTACAGTATTCTCTCTTTCAAGCACAGTTTCCTCACAAAAGGAATAATGTCAGAAGCTTCTTTTCTATGTCGAAATGACTCACTGGCTGCATCACAGCTCTCCGTGTGATGAGTCACAGATACAGTCATAAGATGTAATGTGAAGTAGGTCTGTTTTAAACAACACGAGAGATGATTCATGTTCCGTCATGTTCGGGGATCCGGCTCATGATATGTGATAATCAGACTGTCAGACCGCTGTGATAATGAATTCAACATAATTGAAGAGCTCATAAAGGGTCTGCGGGGAGCTGTTATCAGTGCAGATGTTCTTGTCTCGCTCGTACTTGGACACAATGTTTCTCATTACTTTAGCTTAATGTCCTGTGTGTGGGTTATGAGGAAGTTTAAAGTGTCTATGTATGTACGTTCATCATGCTGGAAGTGTATACTAAAGGGAAACTAAACGTTTCTGTAAGGAGCTTTTAACTGGTCATGAAACGGTGTCAATTTAATACCGACGATCAAACAAAAAAAGTGTTGAAAATAGTCTCAAATGCACGCGCTGGAACAGATTATGACGCAAGGCGGCCGTGCTCATGGGAAATGTAGTCTTCGTTCCGTGAAAACACGACTGCTTTTGTCTACAGGGGTAAAACAAATTAAAGTATCTCGTAGTTGCTGCACAGAACGAAGACCCGGGTGTTAAACTATTGTCAGATATTAACTAAGAAAGGACCGATGCAACGTTTTTAATCGACGAGAGCCTGCAGCATCTTACAGACGACTCCGTCCTTTCACTTTGCTCACCTCTCCCTTTACCCTCCTCTCCTCAGACTCTGGTTCCTGTGGCCAGAAGAGGCCGGCATTCGCAACAAGCGCAGCAGGAACCGCTGCGGCTGCCTCGGAGGCTGCCGGTTCTTCGGCGGGACCAACATGGGCCTGGACTTCTTCAAGCTCGAGGAGCTGACGCCGTCCTCCTCGTCCGCGTTCTCCTCCTCCAGCACCGAGCCGGACATGTCTTACGGCCAGTCTCTGCTGCAGCCGGGGGAGTGGATTATAACCAAGGAGACGCCTAAAGTGGATGGTATGCATTTCGCAAAGTTTTGATGTAGATTTCCAGAATGAATGCGTGGGCCGCAAAATACTGAATGCATCATAAAAAAAAAAGTACACGCCTGGAAGTATCGACGGTCGATTAACCAAATGCGTGTTTTCTCAGGGAGGGTTGTCGGACTGAAGACGGACACGCACTCGCCCTGCCTGCCTCCCGAGCTGCCTGAGAGGCGGGGCCAGCAACACCTCAGCCTCCAGGTGCCCCAACGCTCCCACAGCTCCGCCTCTTCCTCTGAGGAAAACAGCACCTCTAGTGCCGCGTTGCCCCTGCTGGCCGGAGAGAGGGACACCCCCTCGCCGAGCACGGAGGACCGCATGTTCCCCATGAACGGCAAAAGCCCCGCCGAGTGAGTCAGAGCGTGCGCTTTAGGAATCGCAAGCAGGATTTTCAATCTCTTTTAAATATAATCTCTAATTCTGATGTCCAAACTTGTTGTCCCCCCTCTGCGCAGCACCCTAGGGGACGTCCCGGAGGTCTCGCCAGTCTCACCCAACAGCTCCCAGGACCGCTCCTCGGTGCGCTCCCCCCTCTGCTCCCCGCTCAAGCGCCAGTCCTCCGTGCAGTCCGGTCGACTGGGCAGCACCAAGAGCCTGTCGGCCGCCGTCTTCACCGACAAGCCCCCGCCGGTCCTGTCCGGAGGCGTCCAGTTCAGCAGCGAGGTCTCCCGCAGCGACGAGAACGTCCTGGACTCGCCGCGTCAGCGCCGGAGCTACGGCTCCTTCCCCTTCACGCCGTCGGCGGACTCCAACACCTTCCACCAGTACCGCTCGGCGGACTCCAGCATGTCGGTGGCCGACAGCGAGGCCTACTTCTCCGCCGCCGAGGACTTCGAGCCGATCAGCAGCGCCGACGAGGGGCCCGGGACGTACCCGGGTCGCAAGAAGAAGAGGAGGCAGCAGATGCAGCAGCCGCAGCAGCCGCCGTACCACATGGAGAACTACAGGTCAGCTCGGATGATGATGATCTCGGCTTCAGTGGAAAAGTTCTCAAAGTTAAAGGGTTGGGAGGGACGCTCGGATCAAAAACTAAGCCCGGGATTAAGGTGACGTTAGAGTCCAGACAGCTCAGAGTAGGATCAGATAAATGAATGACCTCTCCAGCGAGCTCCCGTTGCTTGAAGTGTTGCCCTTTTTAGATAACGATATAGGGGCCATTCTGAAGGATTTATGATTTACATTTTAAGGTTGCCACGAATGCAGGAATTCGATGGTTCATAAAGTGCCCTCAATTGGCTCGTTCCCCGTCACTGTGAAATACCAACGGCATGATTGCAGCGTTGTGAAGAAGAATTACACGGTGTTTAACAGCATGTACTTGGAAACCATCGCAGTGGAATGAAAAGAACAGGCCGTAAACTGTCGCGCCAAATAACTTCTGATCGCTCTGACATAAATGTCTTCATGGCGCAACATGCCGGAATACATGAACGCTGTTATGACATTTTATTTTTAATGTTTAATGCCCCAACAAGTTTTGCATTTCATCTTGTTAAGCAACTTTCCCCCCCCCGAAGCTAAACACACGCTGCAGCTTTTTCATTTATTGCTCTGATTCGATCATTCCAGGATGGATGGGATCTAGGAGGCTTGTGGCAAATGCGATGTTTGATCCGCGGGCGGCCACTTACTGCGGCTGTGTTTTTTGCAAATTGGATTTTCGGGCCTCGCTCTGCAAATACCTCGTCATCTTTCTATTACCCCGAGATGTTCTCGCACTGATTGCGACGCGCTTTTTTTTTTTTTTTTTGTTTGATTGATACGGCCTCCACTCCAACACAAGTAATCAATTCGGTCTCGTGAAAGGTTTCAACTGGTGCGAGCCTGTTGAAACGTAAGGCTGATATTTTTTCAAGAACAATTAATACACAGAGAAGAGCGGACGTAGATTCTGCCTGGTCGCCCCCTTCTTAAAGGGACAATTCATATCAAAGTTATATTCATTTGGTGCCTGTGTGTGAATATTTTTTTTTTCCCCCTTCCCCTACCCAGCCGGAGCTCCATCTACCACAGCGTCGAGGGCCCCCTCACCTACGTCCTCAACGGGGAGCTGATCACCGAGCCGCGGCCCCTGCCCATGCCCCCCATGCTGCCCCCGCTGCCGCCGCAGCCCCTGCCCAGCCACACGTCCCAGGCCTCCTTCGTCTCGGCCCTGGCCATGGAGGAGGAGAGTTCAGTGGAGACGGAGAAGACGGCCGAACCGGGCCCCGTGACCCGCCAGCCCCACGTCATGGCGTGCTACCAGAGCTACCTCGCCCACTACCAGGTAACGGCTTTCACGTTAAAGCCAATCCTAGCATCGAAAAAAACCAAATGCCTCTTTATGAAAGCATTAACGGTGGTAATACCGAGCCTGTTTATGCTCACTCTACCTCTGCCAGGTCTCAAATTGGTCCGTCAAGCAGCCCACCAATAAGAGGACCTCAAAGTCGTCTCTGCACCGCCCCTTAGATTTGGACACGCCCACCAGCGAGGAGAGCGCCGCCTCCTTCGACCAGCTCTCTGTTCCCGGCTTTAAGGTCTTTTGACTAATAACTCACCGTCTGTGTGTGCATGCAGCGAGGGCATTGCCTCCATCAGCATGTAAATACTATAGTTAAACTTCAAACTAATGTCTTGGTCTTCACTTTTTGTCTTTCACACTACAGGTGATAAAGCAGGGCCTCTCAGCCAGCTCTCTCCTGGACAGAGGACTTCAGCTAATGGGAGAGAACAACAGGTATTCACTCAGCTCATCCTATGTATTCTATTTACAGTAACAAACCTATCCACTGAAGACAGCGCGCTTCTTTCTATTCGTGTATCTCAGTATACTTAACAGCACCTGAAGTATGCATTCCATCACACTGTCCTTTCAAGTAGCAGCTCTTTTTGTTATGAGTATATAGCGCCGATCAGAGATTGTGTCCGTGCTCCTCCACAGTACACCATACACCCCGCTGGATAAGAGGGCCATGGAGAACACGGACGAGGACACGACGACAGACGACTGGACTCTGGAGCAGCCCCTGGCTCAGACCAGGACCACGGCCATCGTGGAGGTGAAGGGAGCCGTCAACGTGGTGCTCACGCCCCTAGTGGCTGAATCCCTGGACAGGTACGAACTCCGCTTCATGTAGCTTTTTTTTATTATATTTGATCTGTGCGTGTTATTTTAAAGGGATAATTCATATGTTTTCAGGTGGGGTTGTATGAGGTTCTTATCCATACTCAGTGTATCACTACAGTAGATGGTGGTAGTCTGTTTCGCCAAACTGGGGGTCATCCACTGACTATGGATAAGTACCTCATTCAACCTCATTTCATTTTTTTTAACTATCCCTTTAAGCCAATTGAATCCCTATACACACTGTATCGTGGTTCTAAAATTCCCCAGACAGTGCTTCAGAGTGTAGTCCCGCTCTTGGTCGTCTACCAGTGTGACTCTTGTTTGCTATAAGGCTAACCAGGCTGGGTGTTCTAACGATTAACGGTTATTTTAATAATCGATTAATCTGCCGATTATTTTTTCGATTAATCGATGAATCGGCGGGGAAAAGGCGAGTGAATAAAAACGTGTCTTTAGTCTTGCAAACTATTCCAACTACTCCTGGATAAGGAGTAAACAGCAGCACCAGAAGAGCTACTGGAGGGACGTTACGTTCCTCACTTCAAAACGTAACAACAGTAGGATTCTGTAGTGACTTACTCTGCTGTTGAACTCCCTTCCTCCTCCTCAAGGACTCCAACATGTTTACGTTTTAGGTGCTGAAGCATCACCGTGGTGCTCCTTTATTTAGTGTGAAATGCTGCCACACCTTGGATGACTTAAGTCGCACTGATTTCTCTTCCTCCGCCGTGTGTTTCAGAACGTTACGTGTTTCTCCGATGGTC